>NW_010120556.1:0-13341 GCF_000699245.1 Pterocles gutturalis
CGAGCCAAGGGCTAACCCACCACAATAACCTTCAGGAAAGAGAGAAGCCACTGTCTCATAATAAAGATGTCAAAAATATTGGAAGAATCTTTCATATTTTCTTTAAATGCCACTTTACAGAATGGGAGATTACCTGGTCAATCTCTTTTACTGCACAATAAGTTTATTTAAAAAAAAGATCAAGGTTTTAGCAAGGCTTGACTGAGATGTGCTGTGAGTAGGGAGGTAGTAGGTGTAGGGGAATGTAACTGTGAGTTCAACACTACTCCACAGGCCACAAAGGGGGTCTTGCACCTGACAGGGAAATGGACTCTCAATCCATAAGTGATTTTAAGACACTGTGTCATGTCTTGTCTCTAGGTTTCTAGACAATCATTTTCATCAATGGGGTGAGAAAACATGCAGTCCATTCAAATGACACAACTGTAATAAATTTAATAACAAAATCAGAAAATATCAGGTTTGAAACGGCTTCTTGTTTAGAATAGTTATTACACATAACGTCAGTTTTCTAGAAGAAACCAAGGAATTATTGTGACTCTTCATTTTTATCTTATATGCGTTATTTTCAGTTACCGAAATATTGTCACAACAAAGTGAAAAGACCCTTTCCATCTTGCTACGAAGTTTGTAGTTCAGGCTCTGTGTAAGCAAACACTAACATGAATGAAGTAGGCAGTACATGCTGGATATACATTCTCCAGATACAATCTGCTAAAATTAGGTGGATACTGAATTATCTGAGAACACCTATAGACCCTTCTAGTGATAACATTCTCATAGCATTAACTTGAATTTTTTGAAGCAGTAGTGAGCATATGTTCCAAGTGCTCCAACTTGTTCAAATATATAAAAAACAGAATTGAGGACTAGGAGGAATCTCTTAAATCTTAGAATTCTACCTGTGAATATGCAACACTGTTAAAGCAAATGCATTCACTTTTTTTTTTTTTTTTTTTTTTTTTTTTTTTTAAACTTATTGCTTTTACTTTCAGGAAGATAATTTGGTAGATATTTAATAATTAATTCCATAATTTTTTAAGGACAGGAAGCTTTGTTTGGCGCCTCATTCCCTTTGACTCTCAGTAGAGTGTGATACCTAATTCTCATTTCTATCTTAGATTATCTCATTGACAGACTGTAAATTGAAGGTTGTAGTGGAAAGGTTGACAACTTGAAGTGTTTTAAGATCAAACAAGAAAACTACAAATAGATGCTGCAGATTGGGCCTGATGCCATTTAGATTTTAGCCCCCTTATATTGGCACTGCTAAAGATAATACAGCAATCACAGAAACACACATAATAGTTGGGGTTGAAAGGGGTCTCTGGAGATCATCTAGTTCAACTGCCATACTCAAAGCAGTGTCAGCTAGAATAGGCCACACTGAACTATGTCCAGTCAGGTTTTGAATATCTCCAAGTACTGACTCCTGTTTTTTCCATGCTCAGAGTAAAAAAATATTTCTTTGCTGCAGTTAAGTGGAATTTCCTGTATTTCAGACTGGACTCATTGTCACTTGTCCTCTCAGTGGGCACATCAGGTGCCATCTTCTTTTACTATTTTGTGTCAGGTGTTTATATAGATTGACTATACCCTCCCTGAGCCTTCTATACTACAGGCTGAATGGTCCCAGTTCTCTCAGCCTTTCCTCACAGGAGAGATGCTCCAAAACCTTATTCATCTTCATGACCTTTTGCTGGACTTGCTCGAGGTTGTCCATGTCTCCCTTATACTGGGGCTAGACACAGAACTCCAGGTGTGTCTCAACAAGTCAGAGTAGGGGGAAGGATATGTCCCTTGACCTGCTGACAGCACTCAATGCAATGCAGAGCGCTGCTGGCCTTCTTTGCTGGAAGGGTGTATATTCCACAAAATCCATGCTCATTTTCAGAGACGATGAATATGTGGCAATGCAAACCAATTGGATTTGGTTTTTTTGACAAAATTTTAATTGTCAAAATAAGCTGGCCCTGGGACTACTCTATCCTGTTGGCTGCTTCTATGGTGACAGAGGTGCTATAGACAGTGATTTAGGCTGAATTCGGAATTCGGACCCTAGCAACTTCTGCATATTAGAACATGTCTGTAACTAGCTGGGTTATTTTGGACTTTTAACCTAGAAGTGTAGTATCAATTGAATATCATTATTATAGTTCAACTACCCTGAAAAACACCATGGAAGCATACAAACATATAAAATCTTCTGGTTTCCATTCAGATAAATCTGTTCACTTTGAGTGTAATTCACCCTGTTGGAATAACTATCTAAAAGTATTTTCACAGTATTTTAGTCTCATTTAATCCACTTATTTAGTTGGGCTTTCTGCATTTAGGTATATTTGACCCTTTGAGAGAAATATTTGTGTAACATACTTGGTGGAAATCTAATTTGCACTAGAATTATTCCATTTAAATAATTTTCCCATCTTTAGGTAAATTTTGCATCAGTTTAAATGAGTTACATAGCACAATAAGATCTAAAGTTATAAATGAAGGAATTCTGATTCTGCCTAAGTAGTCTCCATTTCTATATAAATGGGGTTACTTCCACAAAACAAGAGTAGGCAGATTTTGTGTCTTGTTCTCCTATTGCTAATCTCTTTCTGTTACTTTAATAAGCTGCAGTGGAGCTAATCTGAACTATACTTACTGCAGTGAAAAAGAATAAAACATCTGTTATAAAAATATCCATCACTAGCCCCATATTCTCAAAGCCTTCTGCAAGCTGGTAATAAGGAGATATAAATGGCTTGGCTCTGCCAATTTCTAGTTGTGCAGTCAGTGTGAAATAGAGAGATTATGAAGTGTTCCTCTGTCACATATTTTGGCAGTGATTGGACTATCTAGTGAAATATAGGGTTTTATTCTTAGCACTTTAAGACAATAACAATAACTGTAGAACTAATATTGTTCTTTGGTATAATTGCTGTTATTCATCATATAGCGTGAGAAATTTGGGAGCAAATATACACCAGTTTGTTTCATTGTAGGCTTCTGGATAAAACTATCACATTATTACTGAGCCTTTCTTACTAAAAACATTATTCAAGGAAATTATATAATAATGACTGCGTACATTCGAAAACAAGCTTATGGAAATAAGATCATATTAATAGTTTTATGCCTTGCAGCAGTCTTTCTGTCCATCCTTTGAATACAAAGACTCTGTACTGAGATTATCAATGTTACCAATGACACAAACCCTGTAGTTAATACATTGATGTAATGTAGTACATTGACACCTTGCCTAGATCACTCACATTCCACAGTAGCTCTTGAAAAGCCAAAGAAAAAACATATTCAAATTTCAAAATTCAAGACATTTTAGCAAGTGATGCTTTATAGTGTGTTGGAAGCTATGGTTTCATTAAGCCAACTCTTCCCTGCATTTGCCACTTTGGTGACATTTGACAGGCTTTTTATTTATGTGAATTTGCAATTGTTTCCAAAGCATTAGCTGATTTCTCTCTTTTTGAATAGAAGGATGATTTTTTTTTTTCCTGTTTCACTCTCCAGTAAAATAAAATCTTACTTATATAATTTGTGATATTTCTTCTTATCATAGAATCATAGACTCATAGAATGGTTTGGGTTGTAAGGGACTTTTAAGATTAACGAGTTCCAAATCCCGTGCCGTGAACAGAGATATCTTCCACTAGACCATGTTGCTCAAAGACTCATCCAACCTGGCCTTGAACAATTCCAGGGATGGGGCATCCACAACTTCTCTGGACAATCTGTTCCAGTGCCTCACCATCCTCATAGTAAAAAATTTATTCCTAATATCCAGTCTAAATCTATCCTCTTTCCACTTAAAACTGTTATTCCTCATCCTATCACTACATTCCCTGATAAAGAGAGCTTCCCCATCTATCCTGTAGGCCCAGACAGCATTGTGACAGTAAGCATTCAGAGATCAGTAAGGGGAATAATGTATTGCGATCCAATTGCAATATTGTGTTGTGATTCCAGTATATTGCCCAAGTGACATCAAATATCTCCAAATAAGTGAATTTGGTATTATGCATTAAACCCTCCTTGCAGGGAGTATCTAAAAGAACCTGGTCAAAGAGTATTGGTTTCTGACATGGATAAACTCTGAGAAGTTAGCACAGATCAAAGTGATACCTGTTAATATATGACAATAAAGATAATGGTTTAAAGGGCTTCCTTTCAAAAAACTGTTCTTCTCAAAAGACTAAGTATATGGGCTGATGTCCAGTTAATGTTTTCATAGTAAAATGGGTATGTGTTCCCAAAATAACCAAATTGAGGATTTTTTTTTTAAAAGCATATAAATGTATATATATTAAGTGGTTGCAGTTTTTTTATATTCATCAGCAAACATTATATTTAAGATTCTTGAAACTGAAGTCTATTGGTGTAGGTCTACAAATACACTATAGTCCAGAATGAAGAACTGTCCAGTGGTATACCATTGTGAACCAATTACTTTGTTTCTGTTTGTAATGGTGTTGTAGTGCCAAGTTCTAACACTTCAATCTTATAATCTTAGTTATTATCATTCTTTTCTATCTTATTATTATCTCTATGACACTCTTGGGTGAGAAAAGAGAAAACAATCCAAGAAGATAAGTTTCATACAGTCTGATCTTGAACGCTTCTTTGCTATAAATCTATGCTTGAAGAGATAAGTGTATATTCTATTGTATGCAAATAAAAACACCTTTACCTGTGTATGGGTTCTGGACAATGTGTTAAAAGATGCCCCATGTAATACGAAATTGTTAACCATTCATGTTTTTTCTATAATCTACATTTTAAAAAAATGCTTAGAATGTACTTATTTGGTTGCTAACTAAACTTTGTTTGCTGCTACTTTTTTGCTTTGAGATTCTCAGTTTTTCAAGTAGACTGGGAAAGAAGAAATACAAAAAATACATAAATATTTTACTTTTAAAGTGGTCTGGATAATATTCAGTTATTACAGTTTTTCTTAATTCTACAAGAGACACTTGAACTACCTCTTTCTTAACAGAAAAGAAAGATTTTCTGTCAAATGTCTTCATGATTAGCTGAACTATTGTGTCAGTTCAAATTTTAATGCATAAATTGCATTTCAGACACTACCTTGGATATGGAAGGGTATTTCATATTGCAATATAATTCTCTCTTCTCTATAGCATGAGATTCCATGCTAGACTTTTACAGTGATAATTGTTGATGCATCAAATTCTAGTAATACAGTGGAAGGGTACCAGAAGAATGCAGAAGAGGAAGATCAAACTGAAGTATGAAATTGAAATGGCTGTAGGAAAAATGACTATTTTTTTTCATTCATGGAGATGTTATGACAAGAAAAAGGGAGAAAAAGGTATGAGGGGGAGTGTCTAGATCGTGATTCTGAGAATGTATTTTCCTCTAAAATTCTACTGTGGCCAATGAGTATGGAATAGAAAGAGACAACAGGACAGCTGTACTTAGTTTACATAACTATTTTTTTTGCTTCTGCATTTCCTTAGCTCTCAGACTTCTACTGGATTTCATAGTGCTTGTGTTTCTAATATGTGTAATGGTGAAATTCAAGGAAATGGTCATACTAGGAGGGGTATTCACAGTCCACAGACTGAAGCTGAATGGTATGACCTCCAGTAGATACCACTGAAGCATAAACATTATACATTGTTGTAGCTCAATTGACAAGATGGAAAAGAACAAGAAATAAAGACTGCTTTGCAGCAGGAAGCTCACTTTGTCAAACAAATCTGTTAATTCTGGTGTATGTCCCAGAGAATTGTCCCACTTGCTCTTTTTACCCCCCAAAATACAAGAATTCTTGTTGTGGTACTAGATTAAAAAAAAAAAAAAATCTTATTATTCTTCCGTATTTTCTACTTTATGAGATAAAACCAAGTCACAATGAATCTGCTGGGGCTGCATGGCTGCAGTAAGAAAGTATTTGGAAAACATGTTACGTCACTATGTCTTTATGCAGTGGTGTGATTATAGTGATAAGTGGAAGATTGGATAATATCGTACTATTTCAAATGTTTATTTAATTAAAATATCACTGAGAAGGTAGTTAAGCAGGTTGTTTCCTCTTTCTTCTCTTCAAAATATTGCAGACTCACAAACTGCACATAAAACTACAGTGCTACTATTCTGAGAGTTTCCCTCTCTTTCATGTAACAGCACAAGCCAAATTATTAAAAAAAAAAAAAAAAAAAAAGACTGCCTGAATTTTCAGTCCAATCTCCTCAGTTTCACTCAGTGTTGAAAAGCAAGAAACAAAGGACTATTACATAAATTGTTCATCATCCTCATACTAGCTTGCATTCAAATGTGATTTCTCCAGAGATTTTTTAGTGGTTATGGAAAAAACAAAGCTGCCACTGTTATCTAAATCTATCTGTATTTTTAAGGTAATTTAAAAGATACGATAATATAATTTTACCAGTGGCACCTCTGTTGGTCTTTGTGTGTCAGTAAGCAAGACTGCATAAGAGGAGTCATTCCCATTTTGCCTTTGCAATCCTACATTTTTTTCTTTCTTCCTTATGCCTATTCAAAAGAAGGAACCCATTGCTCCCAAAAATTGACTGAGAACTGAAAGAGTTCAATGAATGAGTTGCTGAGGAAAACAAATAAATATTAAAAGACCAAGTGTCCAAATTACTTTTAAAAAAACTTGACTAAAAATATGAATCTGAAAATACATCAGATACTGGATATCAGACAGAAAAGACAAAAAAAATTATGAAACTGAACAGAAGCAATAACTTTCATAATGAAATCCTGATATCTATATGTTAACACTTCCTTAAATAGTTAACTAAATGTTAAATAGGTGGTCAGTATTAGAACTAAAATTCATCCTAGCTTCAAATGTTGTGAAGAACTGATAGCCTTTTATACTTGCAAATAAGAATCTTGGCGTGAACGAGTTCAGAAGAATGCCAGAAGAACACCACTCCAGGGAAAAGCACTTCTTTTGTTATCTCTAAAACGAAGCTGCATTACTACAAATAAGTTAAGTGGATTTAGTTATTTTTTTACCTGCTTTTAAGCAGATTAGAACTAACCTTAGGTCAATATTTATATCTTGTCATTGCCTAAACCAGTTTGATCTCGTTCTGTAGTCAGTTCTAGATGTGGAAGTGAGAAGCTCACTACTTTTACAGCACCTCAGATACACCATTTTCTCTGCTTTGTAATCTTTTACATGCATTAATTACCATGATTACATTCCTGATCATGTTATCCATACATACTTTCTATGTATTCTGTAGCGCTTCCCCCTTGTAACTGAAAATACATGTATTTCTGCTAAAATATTGTTTTCTGGTAAATACCCCTCTTAACTGTCTTATAATTCTGATGAAGTAAAGCAAATGCAATAAGTTAGCAGTTGAATGTCCAAGTTAGCAGAGGTGCCTTTCAGTTTTATTGATATAAAGAATTCAGTCTAGAGATGAGTCAAAGGAAAAAATAGTGTATATGCATTTTGTATGACTTCTGGATTAAAGTATATGAAACTACCCAAATATAGATAATTGCGAAAACAAGTTTATAACAGTTAACACTGTATTGAATGTTTCTGTTATCATCTTCAGCACTAAGTAAGTACAAAGTGAATGTAGAAAGGGAAAGTAATACATAACTTTGATTTATCAAAGAAAAATCAAACCTCACTCCAATGTCTTCTGTTTCTGTGTAGTTCATTTTAGTATAGAAAAGCTATTCTTTGATTTGCCTAGTACTTGTAAAAAACGTTTCACCACATTTCATGTTTTAGATTCTGTCCTTTTACCTTGCACTGTGTCCGCGGTCTCTGTCATTCAAAGCCATTTAGAATCAATCAAACCAGAAAATCTCTCGAAGGAACGTATAATTTGGTTGTTTTCAATAACAAAGGATTGAATTCAAATATTTATGAGTTCATTCCCAGGCCTCCGGTTTTATGGGTTTTTTTTTCAAATGTCCTGGATCAAACATAAAAATTCTAAACAATGGTACTAGCATTGAGTTGTGATTCTTCTCCCTGAATACTCATCTTAAATCTGAAAGACACCACACAGAGGACCTCAAAATTAAGTTAATATTTATGAAGTGGAAAAGTTTATAGCTAGTCTTACAGAGTACCTCTAAAGATGTTAGAGAGAGCAACATATTTAGCAGAATGCCCTATTTAACCAGAGCCTTGCTTTGTTAAATCAAGGTGGACCTAACTAAGATAAATCTGTTATAACTCTCAGCTATAAAGCTGTGATTTCAGCTATTCTTTCAGAGATATTAGCTCTTTGGTATTTGATTTTGGCAAAGAAGCTCAGTAAATACTACTGCCACATTATCAGAGCAACAATAATGTGCATTCAAGTACCATTTTATATTGTTCAATACGTAAATAAACTAGAATATGGGGAGATAACGAATTTGTCAACTTCCTTCTAATTGCACTCAGATAAATGGATCTAGAGCTGTGTGACAGAATTATAACAAAATCTTTTTTAGACAATGAAATCAGGATCAGACCCAATACATTACAGCAAGAAATAAATGAGAGGATGGAAGTAATTAGACTGTATTTGGGGTTTTGTTTTCTTTTTTTTTTTTTATATATGGTACACATGGGTATTTATGAGAGTATAAGCATACAACATGAACTCATAAAAATTACACAGATCTAAACTTTATCTCAGGAGAATTATATTCATTAATATTTAACAGCATACTTCTGAAAGTGTACTAGCATGATGCAAATTATTACGCTTATTTGATTTACCTTCTTACTTTCCCATGCCCTTAAATAAGAAATATGATAATGAGCTAGAAGCATGTGAGACATTTGCATTAGCTATCAATATCCATAATAAACATCATCTTTACACACAAAATACTGACATTTTTTATGTTTAAAAAGTATCTAACTCCTTTAAATGCATTGGTATTATAAGGTAAAATGTGCATGTGTGTATATATATGTATGTTTTATATTTTCCAGTGCTCTGTATAGTCTCTAAAGGTTATTTTTTTCCTGGTTAGATTAGAAGTACTTTATCTTCCAGTAGAATATTTCTAATTCTCTGGGTCACTAGAAAGTATGCTGGTTCAGAGACTCCCTATTGTAATTTTTCTGTTCAACACTGACAAAACTTGCTCTTCCCTGCCCATGACAGTGGAAATTAAGGAATGATTTTATACTGGGAAACAAAAATGAGCAAACCAATAAACCTTACTGTTATAGAACAAGATGGAACAAACTTTAACTTGACATTTTTTAAAGTGAGAAAGATCATGGTGTCATTGCCTCTGTACCCAATCCAATACCCTTATGATCTTCACAAGATCTGCAAAAAAGCAGTGTTGTAAAAAAAAACTGCCTCTCTTACAAAACCCTGTCACCTAAAGCCTGAAAAAAAAAATATTTTTAAGCAGTCTGAATTATTTCTTAACAGTAATCATTGAAGTCAAAAATGTATTTGTGTCAGTGAGCAGTAAGGGCTGACTGCTTGCTAAAGGAAGGCGAGGTAAGAGCCAAGGCTGACCCCAGAATGGGCAGTGCCCCCACCAACAGGCCACAGCCCTGCAGGGCTTAAGCACAGAAGGCAGAGCCAGGGGCTGGTAACGGGTTCTATCCAAAATGCCTGACATGGCAGGAGTATACCAGATCTAGATAAGCCCATGGAAGTCCAATTGGGAGAACAAGGGGTCAGAAGGAAGGTGCACCTACAGTGCAGTTTAGTAGAGGATATGAACGGTGCTCCTGGGCCCACAGGCACACTGTGGGTGGGGTTCCCCTGTGAGGCCACTCAAGGCCAGCAAAGTCTTCTAGTGCCTTCAGTGCCATGGAGATTTGAATATTTTGTAAATAAGCTAAAGCGATGTCTTGTTGCACAAAGGTGTTCATCAGAGACAGTATTTACAGAAGTTTCCCACTGTATCATGTGGAGGTGTATATATATATGGAGATACATATAATGAGGTGATTCAAAATTGCAACACACAAGATACAGCAAACTAAAATGACTTGACACAATAGAAGCCATTGATTTACACATTGAGAAGTTTTATATTTGTGTTTAAAAAAAAAAAAAAAAAAAGTTGATTCCTTTTAGACAACTGTCCACACAGCCCCTTGTTAAAAACCTTATGGGCCGAGGCAAGAACAGGGAGGGTTCACTCACCACTTATGGTCATGGGCAAGAAACCAACGTGACTTGGGAAAACACAAAAAACCCCAACTGAATTTATTAACTATTTACAATCAAAACCAAAGCAAGATAACGAGAGAGAGAACTACGTCTTAGAAAGGCACTTCTCTTCCACCCCTCCTTTCTTCCCAGGCCCACAGACTTTGTTCCTGGTTTCTCTGCCTTCTCCCCCCAAGCAGCACAGGGCGGCAGGGAATGGGGGTTGCAGTCAGTCCATGTTGCCTCTGCCGCAAGGGAGAGTTCTTCACAAACTGCTCCTGCATGAGTCCTTCCCACACGGGGTCACAGTCCTCCAACAACTGCTCGGCTCCAGCGTGGGTTTCTTCAACAAAATTCACGGCCTCCTTCAGGCACGGCTACTTCTTGCAGACATGGAATCCTTCACGGCTACATCTCTATGAGCTACGGGTGAGCTCTGCTCTTCATGGGCTGCAGCGGGACGACATGCATCAACATGATTCTTCACCATTGGCTGCAGGGGAATTTCTGTTCCAGGGCACCTCCTTCCTCTCCTTTCTCTTCACTGACCTTCATGTCTGTGTAGCTGTCTTTCTCAGATGCCACTTCTCTCTCCACCGCAGCTTCTTTCACCAGCTTCTGAGAAACTCCTGGCTCCTGGGTGAGCCATGACGGAGGCTTGGGCTACAGCAGGTCAGGTTACCGCAGAAGCCTGGCAGGCAGCTGGATTGGGCCCTGCCCAGGCCCACACCAGCCCCTCCCTGTGCTGTGCCCCCTCTTAAATCTGTCATTCGTAGCAGTGCGGATTGGCTCAGCTCTGGTCAGCGGTGGGTCCAGCCTGGAACTGGGAAACTTCCAGCAGTTTCTCACAGGGGCCATGTCTGTGCTTCCCCCACCACCATCCCCCAGCTACCAAAGCCTTGGCGATGGGGCAGGGGAGGGGGATGACGACACATGACGACTCTCGGCATTTACTTACAGGAGCCATTGTTGTAGCCCCTCCCCTGCTACCAGACAAACCCACCACACAAAACCACAACACCGCAGTAAACATAATGGTACCTAGACATCATAGCTGCAAAGGATAGTACGCTGTGCTGAATGAACAAAAGGGTGATTATGTTCTGATGTCAGATGAAGATCAGCTCTGTATTTGTGGTTGATCTGGCAGTATGAAAGAAAGTGGAAACAAAGCCCTACATATGTGGAGATTTCCTACTTTAAACAAAATAAATAATTCCAATATGAGTGAAAATTTGGATTGTTAGAAGATACTTTAAATAATGGTTATTCACAATCTCACAGTCATACTGCTCAAACAATATTTCAACACAAAGCTGAAGACAATTTTTTAGTGTCATTTCTCTTTACTTTCAGAACTGTGAAGATCTAATATCTCAGCATGATTTTGAATACTGGAAGTTCCAGCATCCACCATAGTGCATAGTTCTGTGTTATAGACAACAGATAGCAAATTCTGCAAGAAGCTCATTTTTCAGGATAACTAAACAACTCAGAACAAGTTGCTAGTTGCCTGAAGTTTTCTTTTTTTGTTCTTTCCCTTTCTTCTTTTCTATTTTTCATTTATATTAGACAAAGCATTTTGTCAGTGACTTTTTAACGCCAAATGACTGAAATAATTCACCATTGTGTATGTTTTTGAGATTTGTTTTTCTTCCCTTTTAATTGAGTTTAATGAGATTTAATTGTAATAACACTGTGTGGGTCAATAATTTTCAACATCTGGAACCTGACCATCCTTGCAGCTAGAAAAAGAACAGTGTTTTCTTACTCTGTTATATTTGTATATTATCTTTTTCAAGACTGCCATAATAATATACGATTGTTTCTCTTATCAAGCTATCATCACACATTTTAACAGATTAATTCTCACACTACATCTTCAGGAAAAAAATAAGTCTCTTCCCCCTCTTTACCCCATCATATGAGTAGGAAATTGAGGTACAAATCCAATAGTAAGCCAAGGTTACATCGGAAATCTGCAGCAGGGTATTTTGCTTTTCTACTTCCTCCCTAGTAAAACGTGTCTTTCTTAAAGACTTGAGCAAGTGAAAAAAAAAAAAAATTACATTGCAATAACAAGCAAAATTGCTTCAGCACAGAGGAAGAATGGTGAAGCTAGTAATTCAGTGAAATTTCAGAATCAGTTAATCACAAGCAAAGTACTCCATAGTTTTAAATTTTTCACATTCTTCTTTTATTTGTAGTGACAAGTGCTTTAAACATAGTGTCTGAACATGTGTTGAGCCCCGAATTTCATCCTAGTTCTTTGTTTTCCTACATAGTCTCAATGTAAAACTGTTACATGTTATCAGATTTTGTACCATTTTCTGTATCTTTCTCTTCATTCAGCTGACAGATGAACATCTATGAAGAAATATACATGTATGTATATGTAAATAAATGTTATCTTATACATGATCCTTAAACTCGACATATTCACTGTTGATCATTGACAAACAGGTATGCCCTTGGCCATGCACAGAAACATAACGTGCTTCCAGTGAAATGTCATAAGGGAAAATGCAGCTACCAAGTATTGCCAAAGCTAAATGGAAATTGTGCAGGGGCTTTGAGAATCTGAATTAAGTGGCTGCATGGCAAATGTTTAAATCCTTTCTTCTAACCCCGTGAATACAGGTAAAGGTTATTAGGCCAGGTAGAAGATAACTCTTTAGATTAATGATGAGGCACAAATGTATAGTAACTGTCATAGGTGGGGGGGGTGGGAGGGTGAGGCAGGGAAGCACCTAATTAGCTTCCCTTAGGGCTTGTAAAAGTTTTACAAGGTGGGTAGTTATCAGGGAAACGTAGTTGGGAAAACTAGATCTTTCACCCGTCCTCCTCACTTACCATATGATTCAGCAACAAAACTATCTAATGAGCTTTCTGATGAGACGATAGCTGTTAGAAGAGCAGTGTGAGTGGGGAAGGCAAAACACTTACAAACTGGTTTGCATACAATTCATAAGAAGGTGTTTTGTCTCACTTTGGACACAGTTCTTTCAATATTCAAGGCTCTGCCAGATAAAAAATATCTCACAAGTCTCCCTCATTTGCTTTCTTAATTAAATGAAGTAAAGATTTGGAAGATGTCCATGGATCTGTATCTTGCTTACTGGCAGATTTTCTTTCAAAAGTAGGCATGAAAAACATGTGAAAATCTGACAGAAGGGACATAGGGAAA
>NW_010120556.1:13353-39009 GCF_000699245.1 Pterocles gutturalis
GGAAAGAAAAGGGAGTTTTCCACTGGTTCATTTGCAAGTTTATACTTTCAGAAGGAGTCAAGTAAGAAAAAAAATCCTTTTTAAATTCCTTATTTTAAAAAAAAAATATTATTCACAATAGCATATGCAAATGTAGGTATATAAATTAATAGATAAAAGTGCAAACCTAACAAACTAATTTAAGCAAGTGTGTATGGTAATGTCTGAAAATACTCATAAGACATCCTGAACAGGTCTGCTTGATTTTTAGCAATTCAAGTAACAAATGTTCTATTTATTCTAAAGGTGTTGCTTAGTGACACCCAAAGAGAGAAGAAATGTATTCTTCACTACTCTCAAATGGTTTCAAAATGTTAACTATGTTTTTCCCACCCACCTTTTCTGCAGAATTCCAAACTCTCTGTAAATCTGAGAAAATAAAATGTCATGTATTTTATAATAATGTACACTTGATGGAATAAGTTAAACTCATTTTATTTATTTATATTTATTCGTGTGAAATTAGAGGGAAAGATGAGGAAAGCTACAAAACAGAAGCACCATTGTCTGCCTTTCTGTTAAAACAATGTTAATTTGTTGCTTATTGAGCTGTTTGCTTGACTAAAAATATTTTATTTTAAAACATAGTTTTTAAAAGTGTTCTATGCCTTTTCACAAGAACAAATTTGCATTTTAGTCAGTATGTCTCTTTCTGTAATCTAGAGCTCCCAAGAAATAGTGCTGCTCCACAGCAGTCTCTTAATAACTACAATTACTAGTATTTCAGCATAAAGCAATTCAGCAGCAATATGCATGGGCAGTTCCCTTTGTGTCCCTGCCATTTGATGAGCACAGCTGGGGTGTTGTCAAAAATACAGAACAGGTATGAGTGCTTAGCAAACGGAAGAGACTCACACTTGTGAAAGAATGTTTGGAGAAGCAAGGGCCCATCATTGGGATGACTATTTAACTTATCCATGTTAACATGCCTGGTTTAGACAGCAGATGCCAGACACTTTACTTCTCTTATTTGAACCATGCAGCCATTTTGACTGAGAGCTCTTGATTTTCCGAAGGTAATCAAGGGAGCATGGGGATTTTGTACTCTGAAATTTAAGCAGGCTAGAAAATGTAATAGAGATTATTTATCTTGGACCAAATATCTTAACAGCACTCTGGGGACAGATAGACTACAGAAAAAATAATATTCCTTCAAAAGTTTTTCTGTTAGAATGTATTCACCGTGCCATTTCTGTGCATCTTAGAAATCAGGAAAGAATAGTGAATTTGCTTTCTTGAGACTCTAATGTGGAAATAGAATATTATATTATGAATAGGTTTATGATATTATGATCTGGCTATAAAAGATTCAAGAATAAATCATAAAAAGGCAACTGCAGATGTCTGACCTGAGGCAGTTTCATAAAGGTGGTCATTACGTTAACGTTTTGTCACTGAATATTAGAGGCCTAGTTCTGTTCTTACTGAAATAAACACCATTACTGACTATATTCAATAGGTGATAATGTCTCCAGATGTCTTTATTTTTCATCCTTTCACAGTAAAAGTGAAAGCCTTTATAGTAAGATGGTTTGTAAAAATTCACAATCTTTATACACATTCTGTAAATGTTTCTATGACATAAGAATTGGAGACATCATGACATTTATTCACAGCTGAAAATAAGAACTAAACTCACATGTGTTAAGGGACCTTGTAACTGATAACTTGTTCATCTGAACTAGTTTTGTTATCTGGAGCAAGAAGCAACTCTTCCTGTCCCTCACATTGTCCATGTGTATTGCAAAGAGAAGCTTTGTCTGAAACCAGTCCTCTTTAGAGGGCTTCCCTTACTTGCACTTACTTGAGACAAGAAACCCAGACATCACTGTCCAGAAAAGATGCCGTATAATAACAAATGTTAAAGGAGTAAAGACTATTAATTGTCTCAAGGACACCATCTTTCCCAAGCTTCAAAATATAAAAATACCAGAAAATGTAAACATATAAGAATAGAAGACCAAATGCACAGTTATGTAACAGAAGTAAAAAGCAACAAAGAAATAGTGATTTCTTCCCAGAAATTATGATAATAGAAGAGGAAAATACTACTGGGGTAAAATTTATTTTGTTGTTTAAACAGTAATCCAAATACTTTGATGTTTCTAAATGGAGATCTACTGCGTCTAGGCTGTTGTAAGAATGGGCTTGTAGCAGAAGGTGTATTTGAGAACAAATAAGTCATTGCCATTTAAAAAAAAACCAAAAGAGTTATTTAGCCACAAATGAAATGTAAGACTGCCATTTCCTGCTTTAAGCTGCATAGCCCATAAGTAGATTAATGGAAAGAATCCATGAAGAGACTTTGAATTTAAACACTATTCAGAATTTCCGGAGTCAAATGAAAAATCAATATCTCAGCTAAAGTACACCAGAAAAGAGTGTGTTAACTCCTTTTATGGTGAAAGTTTTTAGAGACACCCTCAGGAGTACAGGTCTGTCCATATTAATGAAGAATAAAGTAACTGAAGGGAAAATTTTTGTTCTTTGGTGTAATATTTAAAAATGACACTTTTGGGAAAGACTTCTGTAACAGAAAACTTAAAAAAAAAAATAAAATTTACACTGATTTCTTAAATTTAGTAAAATATTAAACAATTAAAAGAAGCCAAAACTGGGCTCAGCTTCTCTTCCACTGGTGTATTGGATATTATCAATGGCTACAAATTGTCAAAGAAAAATTAAAAGTAACAGTGAAAGTAAAAGGAATAAGCATAAGCCAAGAAACTTATTTTCTATTTAAACTCAATAAAAATAATTTAGAATGAGCACTCAGGAAAGCTTTCACTGCAACTTTACTTTGAATATACCAACTTACGTGCATGCATTTGTCATTTTACAGTCAAATCATCTTACAAAATGACTAAATACTTTTTTATTATAAAGAGTCTTTTGTCAAAGAAAACACTAATGTAAATTTTTTTTGCATGATGAAGCAGCATTTTAAAGTGCCAGTTCAAAATAGTTCTTCTCTTGTTTTTATTTCCCAGTCTTGGAGCTGATGTCTCCAGGACTTTGCTTTCTTTGGTGTAGTTAACAGAAAGGTTCATACGATATCGTTTCTATTCTGTATTCTGTGTTAAAAAGACCAACATAGCTCACAGAATCATAGCATCATAGAATGGTTTGGGTTGGAAAGGACTTTAAAGATCACTGAGTTCCAACCCCCCTGCAATGGACAGGGACACCCTCTCACATTTATGATTAGGATTCCCCTTTTGGTTCAACCATTTGCACCTGTGGGCCCTATATTGACAATCCCTGACTGAAACACTGCCATGTCATAACAACAGTGTCGTACATCAGGTCTGCACTGGGCTATACGAGTACGTACAGCAAACAATAATCACATCTCATCATATCTCAACTGATGTCATGGATGAGGTCAAAAGCCAAAGAAACTGTCTTGAGTTTATATGACCATACCTCTGACCATTGAAAGTACCTTGTTATTTAATAGAGATACTTTGTTTCAGAGAAATCAACAATGGATATAATTTCTACAGAAACCTCTTCTGAGCAGAATAACTCCACAGCATAATCTGAAGACCAGTCTGTCTTGGCTCATGAAGTAGTTGTTCACTTAAGCCAAATATTATTTTGCGTAGAGTGAAGCTTAGTGTTCAATTTTAATGAATGGCATGCTTTTCAGTTTTGCAAATGAGCCTATTTCAAATTCGAGCCAAATATCTACAATGGATAAAATCAATAGCCCCTTGAATTGACAGAAAATTAGCAAGGGTTATTGAACTTCATGCATGACTCACTATCCCAGTGCTACAACAAAAGTAGGATGAACAAATAATTCCATTCCTCTTTGAATAGTATCAACATGAAAAAGTGATTGAAATGAAGACATTAGTAAAAAAAATTAATGTAACTATGATTTTCACTATTAACAATAACAACCTAATTACTACAGGTTTGCTTTATAATGTTTTTTTCTAATATAAATTATTTGTTCTATGTATTCATTAACACTGTTTCAAATTGCACTTGAGTTTTGCATTAAGATTTTTCTGATATCTTGAATCATTCTAAACTGCAGTTTTACATGCATTTTTCTAAGCTGTCAAAACAGTAAAATTCTTGTTTTTAGGTAGAAATACATATACTTTTAAACAGAAAAGACAAGAGAATGTTTTCATTTCCTGCTGTTCACTTGAGTTTACTGTAAACTGCCTATCTATTTGTCTTTTTCCATAAGCTCTGGACAACAAAAACTGTAGTCTATAGCAATGACTGCTGTCAAGTAAAGAAATAGAGCTGCATACAGACATCCACATGTGTGTAAATATTTGCACCAGCTTTGAAAATGCCATACGCCTCTAACAGCTGTTAACACATGCACTCACTTTCTTGTTTTATATTCAAATAGCAAATAAAGCATTGAAAACTCCATGACTGTGTCTGAAGGGAAGAAGCTGGCAGACCATGCTGTAAATATTTAAACAATCAGTAAAAACAAATGGCTTAAATTCAATGTATCATGGAAATCCTCTCCAATGGCTGTTCTGTAAGGAAAACATTGAAAAAGGATCAGTTCATGGTTTAAGAGTTAGTGCTGCACTGTTTTAAAACATCACTACTGCACTAGCTAATTATAGGCTTATAATTAATAAAAATGCTCTGAATTAACTGCAAGGTTACAGGCTTAATTTCTTACTTCACACCACTCAGTCTTTATTGATGGTTTTGTATTGTCAAAGCCTCAGAAATCCCCCAGCAAAAAATTATTTCCCTCTAGGCTCCAGCCAGAAGAGAACAACAGTGCCTCGGTTGATTTTCTTGTCTGCTTGGATCTTTGCCATAACTTCCCTGGCTGAATCAATGTGCTTTAAAATAGCAGAATTGATTCTCTGATTTCAATGCCATTGTTTTATCTTTCCAACACACAAGGGTACTCGACTCTTTATTCTTTGGTTCTATTTCTTTCTTCTCTCCCCTTTTGCTTTTTAAGGTTATTTCTTTAAACCTACAAAATATTTCCGCTTAGTTGATGACATATACACTGTGGGTGTCTCTCTCCGTGTACTTTGACCATATAAGCATATAAAACATCTTGTAAGGGAAGCTTCTGTCACTTGGCATTACGAATGCTAATTGGTTTCTTCATCCATGCATATCTGTAATTTGAGTAGTTTAGTGGTAGTTGCTGCCACCCACTTGCTGATATAGACGTGCTGGATCACTGCTCTCTGTTAACCATGATATGGGTAATACTTTCCCTGAATACATGTGAAACATCCAAGGGAGATTTCTCAGTGTATATCCCATAGGATTACATATTGTCACTCCTTCTGTTCGATATTTATACAAGTGATGCATGTTCATTTTTTTTAATGCCAGAGTACTGATGAAATTCATGGCTCATTTTGGTTTTTTATGATAAACCCACATCAAATTTAATTTGTTGGGGTACTGATGGCCAGAGTAAAAAAATCCAACCATATGCCAGGCTGTCTGCAAGGGCAGAAGGAATTATCTTCTGGTGATATTGAAGTGGCAGTGGTAGGTCCCAATGCTAAGCCAGAAAACATAGAATCAATATAAGATATTAGGTTTTTCAAACAGTTCAAACAGCTGATGAAGCATAGTGAGAACCTTTCCTCCTTTGCCACTAAATACAACAGAGGAATTGAGAAATCATTTATGTACTTCAAGTATCAAGAGGTTGACTTTCTCAGAGAAAGTAAAACACTAAGATCACAATGACAAGTTGAGAAATTGAAACAATTAAAATTAAACAAACTTATTTTTAAACTCTGAAGTTTGTCTTAGAAGAAGATTCTCATGAATGCACTGATTTTTGCTAATCCTTTAAAAAAAGTTAAAATAGGGTGAGGGATCTGTCATTATCACTTGGGCAGGATCAGCTGAAAGGAATTAAGAACATCTTGTTTGTTTAAAGTTCTGTCTGTTCAGCAGCATATTTTTTCTCTCATCAACATGAAGAGATTGATAGGAAACATCCAAAATTTTAAATACTGTGAATGCCAGTGTAAATCCTATCTCTATGCTATGCAGCCAGAAATTATTAAGGTAAAGAAAGCTCTTTTTCTGTCTCCCTGTTTGATTTCAGAGGTTGTATCTGTGCTTTTTCACACTCTTCTGCAGTGATAGTACACGTCTTCTTGTTTTCTCAGTTTTTCATTTTTAACAAGATATAGAATACACACAGCTATTTTGAGCCATCTTGGAGATGTAGATTTTTATTCTTTCTCTGGAGATAATCTCTGAACAGTATTTTGCAAACACAAAAACCAGGGACTCTACATGTCTCAACATGGTAAACCTTAGATGTTTGGGGGTTTGGTTATCAAAGTAAACCCTTTTATCCTAATGTGATGCTGACACTTTTTGAGCTAGAGAAGTCGTTTATGCTCCATGCTCTCCAAGATATATGGCAGATGTCTATTTCCCTTGCCTTGAAGATACATTCTTCATATTCCCAGTCTCAGTAGGAATTTGTTAAACTTCAAATCTGCTCAAATTCTAACATTCATCTGAAGCTCTTAAGTATTATGTGATCTGAGGATCAAGGAACATATGAGAACTAGATATGAAGTGAAAGGAGCATTATTACACTTTTTATTCTGGCAAATGAATAAACTCTGTACTTGTGAAAGACAGTTGTTTTCTTTCTTAGTCTTAGTTTTGGAGTTTTTTGGGGGGTTTTTTAATTGCTGGAAAGCCAGTATGTGCTCTGATATAACTCATCATAAAATCATCCCAGCTATTTTTTTTTTTTTTTTGTAGTACGGTTACACAAGAGACTAATTTTGTCAATCTTATGCAACAGTAACAAGTCATTTTTTCTCAAAGGTAACACAGAAAGGCAAATTAACCCCTCAACTTTTGTAGTTTAAGCAGATACATAGCATATATATAGTAACAGCAATGGCAGGATCAACAAGTCAAGAACTAAAAAGTCCTTCTTAAATTTACTTCCCTTAAGTTCAGTTAGTATATTACCTTTTAAGTAATTTTTCTGCCTATTTGTAATGCATAAATTTACACCTATGAGAACTGATGGAAGTAAACCATGTGCTGATTCTTCCACCTTCTTGTCATCAAAGTGTGACTAGAAGATGTTATAGAAAAGAAACTCTCCAAATCCCCCATAACCATCACTAGAATTAGATTTTTTTCACCAAAATGTTCTAAAGGAATTTGGATACAAACTAGCCAAACTATCGACTTGGCTCCCTGCAGCCTCTCGTTCAGAACTGTCTTGATGAACAAGAAAGGAAGGGGTCAAACATGACACCAGGTTTTAGAAGCAGTTCTGGTGGGCATCCAGAGAACTACAGATGAGTGGAAAATTTGTAGAAATTAAAGAACAAAATTAGCAAACATCTACATCTAACAATAAAGGTAATACTGTTTTTTAAAAAAGGCAATATGGATTTTATAAATGCTTCATAAAACAATTCAGTTGTTTTGAGGGAGTCAGATGGCATGTTGTTGGTGAAGATGAAGTTGAGGGAGTTCACCATGATTTCTAAAAGGCACTCAGTAAGGTCTTTCACTAAGGGTTGTTATGGAATTTAGGGTGCTGTGAAATAGCAGGTGGAGTCCTTACATGGATAGGTAACGTCAAATGGTAAAAGGAAGGATAAGAGAGAAATAAAAATTTAGCTTTCTCACTTGTGAAAATTTACTGTGATTACTGCTAGGGAATTGTTGTTAACATGTCCTTAAAATTTGGAAAAAAGAGCAGATAGGGAAAATAAGATTTTCCTTAGCAGAAAGTACCTGTAGGTGAATCATTTGCTTCAGTGTCATCATCAGGTAAATTTAAGCAGAAACATTAAAATATCTTGGATTACATATTTCTGTTGTCATGAATATAATACACCATACTGCAAGCTCATGGTAAAACAGCATCCACGTCCATGGACTAAGCTGTTGGTTTTTTCATTTACATAGGATCATGTGCATAAATTCCGTTTTCTTGGGAGAAGGTCTAGCATGATTAACTTAGATATGTGATTTAGATGCCAGAACACTTACATCCTAGGACTTTAACTCTGTCGAATGTGAGTGTGACCCAAATTACTGGATCAACAGGAAAAATATTCCTGAAAGTCTCCAAAGCATTACAGGTCAAATTCTGAAAATAATTTGGTTTTTTGTCATTAGTGTCCTTGAAGTCTTCAGTCAGTGACATAACTCTGAACCTACAAAGGACTTTGACAGGAACAGTAGTTTTGGTTTTGTGCAAAAAAATTAATGAGGTAGCATCTTTTTATCAGAACTGTGGTACAAAATTGAATTATTTCAAAGATTATGAAATGTTAGGAGACTGCTTATGTACTGTCTCCTAATGCTAATGCACTTTTATGATAGAGGGACAAAACCTTTTCCTTAGTATAACATTTGAACAAAAAATTATATTTCTACTATTTCATCACCTAAGCTTTCTGCAGTTGTGCATGGCCCTCTCTCTTCCAAATCAATCCCAATCTCTGTCTTCCAACCCACTGCCAGTTCCACAGCTCTCTCACTTTTTTGTTGTTGTTGTTGTTTTTAATCCTCTGGTTATTTTACAGTGACAATGTACATACTCATGCAGTATGACATTGAACATACACACAAAAATTTTGAATAATATTAGGGATTGCAAGAGTGAAAGAAACAAGATAATACAGATGAAACATGCAGAGAAGTTAGAAACATCTGAGGAACAATGAAATGTTGTTCAGAATAAATAAAATACATAAAATAGTACATCCTGCAGAAAATATTCTGAAATGCAATTCAAAGGGAGGGAGAGCCTTGGAGAGCTGTAATGCTGAAAAAGATCTGGGAATGATGGATAGTAGACACTAAATTAGATATTGAGCTTGCAATGTAATAGGAAGGCACAAAAAGACTGCCTAGGCTTAGGCTGCACGTGCTGGAAAAGCATGTCATAATCCGTATAAGTGTTGTTGAAATCACTACAAGAATAGTAGGTGTATTTCTAAGTTTTGGCTACCAAAATATCACAGGAGTTGAAATAAAGATGAGGAAAACCATACATAAAAACAAATTAAAAGCTGGTGGGATTACTTTTACATGCTAAGTGAACAACAACTAAGCAGAATACACCTCTGGAAATACTTGGTATAAATACCAAGTGGTGAAATATTTTGTGGTTGTCACAAAAATTTACTCGAAATAGGGAGACAAAGAGAAATAAAATAGCTATGATGGGACAGGTAGTAAGGAAATGGTCAGCAGCTGTTGAAAGCTATTGTTGGAAAAAAATTTGGCTTACAAGTTCCTGTTCACAAATCATATATACAGCATGCAGTCTGCTGGAATTTATTATCCCTTCCCTAAGTACCTCCAAGATAAATGTTTGTATGAGAGCTAAATAGCCAAGACTCCCCTTGGAGAAAGATGTAGACATCCCCAGAGGATGATTCTTCTCATGCTTAATTAGATATCCATGATAGGTCAGATTAATCACTTTCAGGAAGTGACTATATTGGAGGTGCCTATAGTAAGTAGCTCAGTTAGACACTTCAATTATTATGTTTAAAGATAAGTGAGATGAAGCCCATGCACAGGAGCCAAATTATGCTTCATACAAGTATTCAATGTAAATATATTAATTTAGACCTCATTAAAACTTAAATGGAAAACTGATCAATAAATTATTGTACTTGTAGTTTTGCTAAATTTTAGTTTCATTTAAGTGTTATTCTTTCATCCTAATCCTTCTCTGTCATCATTTGTCCTCTTCTGTATCTGCTTAGTATTTAGAAATAAGGATCTCCTGGGTAGGGATTGTATTTAAAGTATTATGTGCTAGTCTCGTTGTTGGTGTTGTAAAGATACATAATAATATATCCTAATGAATTTATAATAGTGCAAGAAAAAAAAATAAGTAATGGAACAAAAGTATCTCTTAGTGAAGCTCACATGAAATCTTAAATCCAAGAGAAATGGCAGATTTACCTGCAGGAAAAGCACTTTGCAGTACATGATGGGATTACTGTGAATCATATAGCAAGGTACTAGAAGATGAAATCTTGTAGCTTGCTTTGCATACACAGATATATTACCGAGACACTATCACTTAACTTACACTGCAAATATTTGTGTTAGTACCCTGAGATCTGGATGTCTACTAGCAAAAGGGACACTTGAGAGTTTCACCATTTTTTCCCATATTTCTTGTTTGCTGTAGATCAGTGTAACCTCTATTAGTATGTAGTGTAACACATTTTGATAGCAATTCATCATATAATTTTACATGACCTACCATTCTTCACCAGGACTACAAAAATTATTTCTCTGAATATGTATAAAATATCTTAAACAATGTGGAAGCTATGGTAGCAATGGATTTTTTTTTTTTCCAGATTAAAATAATTCTGGTGCTGCTACTGGAAGTAACTATAAATGTTTCTCTAACACATTCTAAACCTCAGTGTGAGGTGTGACATTCCTGGTGCTGACTTAGCATGTTTGGAGAGGTAACTTACTTCATCTTGGCAAACAGTAGAATTGCAGTTCTCCATTTCTGTATGCTTTCATCAGCTGTGAGGAAGATGGGAATATGTAAAAAAGGGAATTTTATGTGAGATCGTTTATTAAAAGATATCTTTTTCTTTTCCTAGTTTTCCACTGGTTTTGATTTATGCTCCAAAGATGAAATCACCTGGCAATTCTTGGAACTTCTGACAATTGATAAATATTCTGTTTTCTGATCAATATACACCTTTACACATTAAGCACATTGTTAGATTTTAATTAATATGAAGAAAATAGCTTGAATTAATCTCATTTCAATCCCAAAATTCTGCATAAAATAAATCAAAGTTTAACCCTTTAGTGAGAGTTATCCAGTTAGACGTCTTTTACGTAACAGTTTTTCTGTATGCAAAGATCAAGTCAGAAAACATTGAGTCATAAATATAAAGAGCTTAAAAATAGAATGACTATTAAAATCACCCTATTCTGACCTCTATCAGAGAACATTTTTATTTTTTTTTTCCAGAAATTAGTACTGAACATCTAAATTTTCCTGTTAGCTCTCCCTTGGAGAAGGTACAGTCCCATGTGCTGTAGGTTGAAAGAACTCATACGGATTGTTAAATCAAATCTGCAAGTATAAAGGCGCTAAGATTTCATCATTTTCACTACAAGCTAAATTTTGATTTTAAAAACACTTTAGAAATATATTGCTTTCTCCAACAGGGCTGACAAACAGGGCTGAGATACTTTATATGGCAACTAATTTTGATTGCTAGATAATTTTAAGACCAACATCACTCATTGATCAGAACTGTTGGTAAATTTCTAGTATAGATAGAAAAAAATTAGAAGGTTAACGTGGTGGTATTCAATGTTCTATTTCTTTAGGATCACCTGTCTCAAGTGCCTGAATACTTTGACTCTTATTCCTACCTTATAGAAATTCAAGATAGCATGAAACACATCAAATTTAACAAACCCCAGTAAATCACAGAACCACGGAATAGTTGAGGTTGGAAGGGGCCCCTGAAAGTCATCTGGTCTAACCCCCCTGTTGACCAGGACCACCTAAAACAGGCTGCCCAGGTCCACATCCAGACATATTTCCAATAAGTCAGACTCCACAACCTCTCTGGGCAACATGTGCCAGTGCTCAGTCACCCTCACAGTGAATAATTGTTTCCTGATATTCAGAGGGAACCTCCTGCATTTTAGATTGTGTCCATTGCCTCTGGTCCTATCACTGAGCACCAATTAAAAGAGCCTGGCCACATCCTCTTTGCAGCTTCCCATCAGGTATTTATATATATTGAGAAGATCACCCATGAACCTTCACTTCTATAGGTGAAACGGTCCCAGCTCTCTCAGCCTTTCATCATAGTACATATGCTCTCACTCCTTAGTCATCTTTGTGGCCCTGTGTTGAACTCTCTCCAGTATGTCCATGTCTCTCTTATACTGGGGAGCCCAGACCTGGACACTATAGATGTGGTCTCATCAGTGCTGAGTAGAGGGGAAGTGTCACCTCCCTCTACCTGCTGTCAATATTTTGCTTAATGCAGCCCAGGATACCATTAACCTTCTTTTCTGCAAGGGCACATTGCTCTCTCCTGTTCAACTTGGTGTCCATCAGGACCCCCAGGTTGTTTTCTGCCAAGCTGCTTTCCAGCTGGTTGGTCCCCAGGTGTTGTTCTTCCCCAGATGCAGGACTTTGCATTTCTCCATGTTGAACTTCATGATTTTCCCATAAGCCCACTTGTCCAGCCTGTCAAATTCCCTCTGGATGGCAGCACGACCCTCTCACTTATCAGCCACCCCTCCCAGTTTGGTGTCATCAGCAAACTTGCTGTGGGTACACTCTGCACCATCATCCAAATCATTAAGGAAGATGCTGAACAGGATTGGACCCAGTATTGACCCCTGGGGTACACCCCTAGTTACTAACCTAGGTGTCATACAGCTGATCACCATCCTGTGGGCCCAGCCATTCAGCTGGTTTTCAATCCACTTTATCCATCCCATACATCACCAGCTTGTCTATGAGGATCTAGTGGCAGACAGTGTCAAAGGCCTTAATGAAGTACAGGTTTACAGTATTCACTGCACTGCCCTCATCTACCAGGCCAGTCCCATAATTATTGAAGTTTATCAGGTTGGTCAAGCATGACTTCCCCTTGGTGAAGCCATGCTATCTACTTCTGATCACCTTCTTGTCGTTCATGTGCCTGAAAATGATTTCCAGGATCAGTTGTTCCATCACCTTCCCAGGGTCCAAGGTGAGGCTGACTAGACTGTGGTTCCCTGGGTCTTCCCTTTTACCCTTTGTAAAGACAGAAGTGTAGTTTATCTTTCTCCAGTTCTTGAGTACCTCATCCTAGAAGTGCCTAACATTCACCACGATTGTTGAAAGATCATCAAGAGTGGCTTCACAATTACATTACCCAGCTCCCTCTGCACTAGTGAATGCATCCCATTATGACCATGGACTTATATGTGTCCAGTTTGCTAAAGTATTCCCTGACCTGATCTTCCTCCACCAAGTGTACATCTTAGAATCGTAGAATGGTAGGATGCTTTGGGTTGGAATGGACCATCAAAGATCATCCAGTCCAAACTCCCTGTAATGAGCAGGGATATCTTCAACTAGATCAGGTTGTTCAGAGTCCCATCCAAACTGATCTTGAAAGTTTCCAGAGATGAGACATATAAATTTTCTCTGGGCAACCTTTTCCAGTGTTTCACCACCCTCATTGTAAATAATTTATTCCTTATATCTAGTCTTAATATGCCCTCTTTTAGTTTAAAACCATTACCACCTTGTCCTATCACTCCAGATTTCCCCCAGTCTCTTGTGGGACATCTTGTTAGTAAAGACTATGAGATACTATGAAATGACCAATCTAAAACCTGCTAAATGAAGTCAGTACTGCCTCATTTTGATTTTAGCCTTTTATATATATGAAAGGGATTCACCTGAATGATGGTCACATCCAAGCTAGACATCCTGGGAGATGTTTATAGTCATTAGAGAGAAATATCCATTCTTAGGGAAGAGTTCTGTTAAATCCCACAGCTGAATATTCAAGATAAGGACAGATATACTAGGACAGAATAAGCTATGCCTACTGATGATAAAGAGAGCTTGTGTGGCAAGAGCTATGGAACTTTAATGTATGAAGCTCTAGTTTATCCCATGGTATACCTGAAACTGCCTGTGTGCACACCCCGTGTTTTCAGTCATTAATTCCCTGTGTGGTCGAAACTCCCTATCTAGTTATCTGTGTAGATGAGATAATGGATCAGTTTGAAATAGTGGAGGGCCTGTGACATGGTGATTGATTGAGTTCCTAATGATTTTCATAATTAAGTATTTGACTAACTGTTACAGGAGCTTCCCAGATGGGAATTTCAGACTGTTTAGAATATTTCCCTGGGCACCTCCTTGTGTACACAGACTAATCTATATGCTTAAATCTGTTAATTAACATCCTGCATGGTTAATTTGGCCATTGTGGAGACTCCCCCAGCTTGCAGAATTGACCTCCATACAAAGATAAGACTCTATTCAGGGACAAAAGTATAAGAAGTCAAGGATAAGAGTCTTCAGAGACACTTGAAACTGTCCCTGAAGATGCAGATATGATTCTGTCAGACAGTCCTGTAGGTACATAAAATAGTAAGAATATATTTTCTATATAATTTAAAATAATATGTAGCAACAGATCACACAAGTGCTGGATTGGTCTCAGGACCATGGACCAGCTAGGTATCATAATTCAGCAGAACCGTGGTTTTGGGAGTCTCACCTGAGCCAACTGAATATGCCGTTGTAAAGACCTGGTATCCATCACATCCAGGCAGTGACCAACCAGCTAGTTCAAAAGATTTGATTCACTATACAAGCATTACCCTATGCCAAGACTGCAAGGTTTAAGAATTGGTTAGACGAATCCCATGGCCATAGTAGATCAGGTCAGAGCCTGTCAAGATCCCTACTTAGGTTCAGGATTTATGGCAGCAACAAAGCATCCATTACACTGCCTAAACCACAGGAAACTCTGGATTGCCAGAAATTCTCTGAAGGATGTCTTCTCAAAAACACAACATCAATCTTGGATATGACTGTCTGAAATGTACAAATCTGGAAAGTCTAACTATTATTGCAAAAATTACTGCAATACTGCTGTTGCTTGAGAGAAGGTAAGTAGCATGTTTATGAGAACTGAACTTTGAGTAACTGAGATCAGCTACCATACAATCTTCTTCAAGCCCAGTGTATGTATTAGAAGATCATTGGTAGAATCCAAGGACTGAAAGTAATTTATTCAGATCATTATATCATAGGGACTTTTACCTCAGTGACTCCAAATCTGTATTACCAACTTTTCCTGCAGCTAAATCAAGTGATGAAAGTTTTAGAAGAATCTGAATAAATATGGAAATTTCAGAGCAGTTTGAATGACTGACCTTTAAAGAGAAAGCGGTTCTCAATCATAACAAAAGAAGAGCTAATGCTCTATATATTTCTGAATGATCATTAACAGAAGGGCACTTGCACATATGTCAAGAATAGAGTAGCTCAGTAAAGAAAAAGTGCTACTAAAAATTTTTGGCTTGTACATCTTGGTAGTCCTTCCACATTAAGATTTGACCCACAATGTATCTCTTATTTTAAAGGAAATTGCAATGAGAAGTACTTCAGATAATGACTTCTGTTTGGTATTTTTATATATTATGATCCGCACATGTCTTCGTGGGTTGTGGGGTATTGCAAATGGCATAAGGATTTGCTTGAAATTCTCATCAATAACTTGCTTCTCCCAGCAGCAGATGGTTTCATGTAGAGATTGTACCAGAGAAATTCAACAGGATGAAGCAGTAAAAGAAAGTTTACCTGCCAGAAATAATTAAAAAATCTTGATCTGAAAGGCACACTGATAGAGTAAAAACCAGTAATATGAAAATTGTTCTGATTATTTGGTAAAGTGAAAAAGTCCTCAGACAATAAATAAACATCATACTGAGACAACAGTTTATACCTGTGTTTACAAACATCACTAATAATATGTTTAACACCACTTCCAATAAAGGATGTAAACCTTTGATATGCATCTAAGTTTTTCTGTTTGTGTCTAGATCAACTGTCATACATATGAAGGAGTACTTACTGGTTCCCTTCTATTTTATCTTCTCAAATTTCTGATGAAAGAACAGTATGTATGAGAAGAAATGAGGTAGGATATACTGTGTTTTACCCCAGTATAGCCCAGTACAGGGTTATAATGCAGACAAAGATCAAAACCAGCAGCAGGAAAATTAGAAAAGCTGAGTTTAGTGCAGCAATGATGTATTCACCACAAAAAACCCCAAAACAAAACAAAACAAAAAACAAACCAAACAAAAAAACCCCACTAATTAAATATGATCTTGGTTAAATGTCTCACATTCTTGTTCCATTAAGAGGTTGGTGTCACAAAACAGGATCAAAAAAAAATCTAGGCTGTTAAGCAGGGAACTACTTAAAGGCATTCTCAGCACAGAGATTCCTGGACCTAGGTAACACAAAAAAGTTGGAGAAAAGATTGTAAGAATCTTAAAGCTGCTTTCAAAATCCTCACAGAGCAGTGTAAAATGGTACATGTTGCCCAAAACTTTATAATAAATAAAAAATGAGCATGTTTTCCTTGAAAACATGACAGCTAGAGGCAGAAATTGGGCTGTCTTCTTTATTTTCAGGAAAACTTAGGAAGTGAGAGAAAAGTAATCACTCTTCTCACTGTGTCTGTTAAAACTAAACATCACAGAGCTTTAGGTGGTCTCCTCAGAGCTATCCTACATTCCTAGATTATGTCTGAGGGTGTTACATGCCTTTATTGCTACCATTGTTCTACTGTGCTATAAAGAATTGTCTTTTTTTCTGATCACTTTATTGTAACTGGGTGATGTTCAGTGGGAACTGGTAAATCCTAGAACCTGAATCCTCCTTCCAGGGATTTTAAAATGTCCTTTATATGATTATTTTCCCAGGAGATAAAAAAGGCCTTCCAACCACATGGATGCAGCTGTCCCTTACTGCTTCAAGTATTAGACATCAGTGTGTTTAATAGCCGTGTTTCATTCTTGTGTTCTTTTTCTTTTCTATTACTCTTTGCATATGAACATGAAGTTTGGAGATATTTGCCTATAAGTGTGCAGCCAGTTAATTTTTCATGTAAACAGACAGGTAGCAGCTGAATGGTTCTCACAGCTGGACTTGGCTACTTGCAGTGATGGTCTTACATAAAAGACATCTTTCAGAAAATTTGATACTTAACAGCCTTGAGGGGTTTAGGTCCCTCTCTTCCATTGATTCTAACTGAAGTTGCAGGCTTAACTAACTCTGGGAATCTGAGCCTAAGCCCTCAAGACTGTCAGGGCTTAATCTGTAGCCCTCACCCTGGGCATTTTATGTTGCCTGGTTTGAGCACTAACTATTGAATATGACTTTAAAGTTCCTGATTCACTACTTATGAGCCCACAGATTTTATTCGGAAAACTAACAGCAGAAAAGTTGATCTCTGTGATATACCATTAATTACTTACAATATTGTGTAAGAGAACAAAACCCTAGTCCTACATGTAAAAGAGAAAGCCTTTGTAAGCATAAACTGTATGTATAAATAACTATTGAAAGAAGGAACTACTGGTGTTTCTTAAGAAATGGAAGTGCCCAACAATAAGAGCAAAGGGGAAAAATTTGGTAATTTTAAAGGTATGGGTATTTATTTAGAAATCTTGAATCAAGTCACTAATTCTCAAACTAACATCTATTTTAAAAAGTAAAATCCTGAAACTCACAGCAAAACAAAAATCTCAAAGTTACCAAAGACAGAGATAACTGGAAAATTTTTTATTTTCTAAAAATTTATTCTAAATTGCCAGACAGGATAAATTGGAACTGTATTATGTAACCCTATCCCAGTCCTCTTTATATTATGAAGGTATTTGGCTTAATCCTCAAGCTTCCACTGTACAATTTTTATAGTGCAGTATTCCTAAACTAGGTTAAGTGTGGATTACTAAAATAAATAAATAAGATTATCTCTCATTTGCATGGGATTGTACAACTGATCTTGCTCTTTTTCCTATTAAAACTGTTCTTTTTCCTCTTTCAGCTAGTGAGATTGTCTTAAATACCATTACCCTTTTCCTTTTAGAGACTTCTGCAAACTAAATTTTCACTGTATCTGCAAAACTCCCAGGGTAAATTAAATGCGAATCCTCAGTCTTAGGCATATCTCTCAATTACATGCACCTGTGCTGGATCAATTAGCTTTCCTAATTCTTAGGAGAAATAAATGGTCCACAAGTGTCCTCTATTAATTAAAATACTATCAGCCTTTCTGAGTGCACTTCTAATGTATTTTGTCTACAGCAGCATTGGGGGCAGCTACTCTTAGATGGACCTCTGGGTGTCAATTTGCCTTTTAAGCTTACTGTCCCTCCCTACAAACTACTGCTGGATTTTTATTTTTCTCCATGGGGCACAGCTCTTGTTTTATTATCTACTATGAGGGCTGTATTGTGTTAAACACAATCAAATCTTGTACTGTAGCATTTCTTATTTTTCAGTGAAAGGTTGTTGTTGCTGTTGCTATTTAATTTTGGTTGTAGAGCCAGATTGGACCTTTCCTTAATAGCTTTACTTGTTGCCAGTCTGTCCAGAAAATAATTTCCTTGCATGAATATAATGCATAGGCTACTGTAGAATAGTAATTCTTTTAGGTGTTAGAAAAGCATATTTAAATCACGCTTATGTGCTCATGACCTTTCTAATACAATGATTTAAGAGAGTTTTGCAGATTAACTACTTTATTCTGAACTCCCTGAAAACTCTCTGCTTAAAAAACAGCCTGGCCACTCTCAATGATTTTGTTTAATGATGCAATTCAACTTTTTCGGAAGGACCATTTTTAAAAAGCCATACTGCTAAGTACAGCTTCATAAATTATTTATAGAGAATTGCTGGGACAATATCTTGCCTGGTGAGCTTCTGGTGTCAGTACCACTGAATTATCCATGGAAATTAAGTCAGCAAAGTTGTGTTTTTTTTTTTTTTTCTTTTTTTCTTTTTCTCTTCCAGCAAAAAACTTCAGTATAAATTCATGCCAGAAGCTGTTTTAGGATTTTATGCAAAAATATTTTTCATTGCCTTACTATTTCAAAGAGGTAGAAAAATCTTTCATTACTACCCCACTTCTATTCCTAATTAACAATTTTAGAGCAGTCAGTTTTGCAATGCATACAAGTATTTGGTAGACATTTTGATACTACACTGTAAGCCTAGAGTTGTGAAAAATTGAGCAGAGTTATGAAAATAATTACATAATAAGTACATTAATAAAGTCAACCTACATTGAAATAAGTATTAACAGGAAAAATAAAATGGAAACTTAAAACTTTTTATTCTATTTTAAAATACGTCTTCTAATTGTCAGTTTGTGGACCTGTTCATGAACATTCACAGAGGTTTCAATACAACATGTTATTGACATCAAGGGGAAATTCAGTGGGAACATCTTGCATAGAGTTTTGCTGAAATCCCTCCCTATCTGTTGCCATGACAACACAACCATTTTTTTTCTGTATGGAAAGTTTTCTCCATTTTTCTGTTCCCAGAAGAATAATTTCACAGCTTTATTATCGCAAATATTGGAAGGGGGGGAACCAAAACCAGACTAGAAAACAGCCTAAAACTCAATAGATTCTAAGTGGGCTTTCTGGGTCATCAGTGGACAAAGGAAGGAAGACCTAGGATTTGCAGCTTGTAATCACTTTCTATAATAGTTTTTAGTTTCCGTATATGTTGCCATTTGTATGGGGTGTTCTGACTACATGCACAAAAGTTACAAAAGATGGCACTCCCCTTTTTGGTGGATTTTGAAAGAAAGTAGTTTTCATGCAGTTCTTATGAACTGTGACTCTTGGAGTGTACTTGTGTGTAAAAGACACGGTCCGAGAATGCTCCCTGAGCCAAGTGCTTTAGGCTACTTGGATATGCAAAGCCTCCATGGACCTAGTCTCTAGCCACCTAACTTCAGTTTAAGATCTAGGTGGCTAGGACTAAAAAAAAAAAAAAAGCCTTCACTTTTCTAGCATAAAAAGTGAAAAGAGTGTACACAGACTACTTTTCAAGAATAGAAGTGCAGGTTCCACTCTTCTTTTTTTTTAATTTTTTTTTTTCTTTTTCTTTTTCTTTTTTTTTTTTTTTCTGCTAGAGGCATTTTAGTGTAACTAGACCTTACCTGAAATAGAAATAACCCTACATAAAGGGAATGAGATTTTGAAATCTGTACTAGAGAGTAGCACAAAGGTAGTGTTGTATGGAGAAAGTCTTATTTTTAAAAATGGTCTAATATTCCTTTCAAGCATATGAAATGCAAATTTACTATTAGGCTTTTTCCTGTACCGAGAACCATTTGTATTTTTTCTTCGCTGACCCTTTTACTTAAATTTTACAGCTGAATCAGAAATAAAGAACTGTATCATGCTTTTTTCCCTGTAGTTAAATCTCTAAAATCAGCAGTTTCCTTATAGGTGGTTAAGTCTCATAAGAAGAATACTAGCAGTACATTATTAAAAAGTTTCAGGAAGAATAAGGAAGGTGCAATCCTATTCTTGAAACAGTAAACCAGAGCATTATCATTTACTTAATGTTGTACATGGAGAAGATAAGCAGTAATCAAAATTTAAACTGTAAAGAGGAGTCTATTGAATTATATGAATTGCTATTTTCATTTATATCTATTGCAACAAAATATCTATCTTCCTGCATCAAAACCTGCTCCAGTTTCTGTCCTGCCTATGTGTATGCACCAGAGTAAATTTGATTTCATTTTAAAGTATGCATCCTAACAAATGCAAGTTTTGTCTTAAATAATTAAACTATGAAACCCCTTACTTAATGCATTTCTTGAGAGGAAATTCATAAAATATATTGCCAATTCACAGAATGAACACTATCTGTAGATGGCAAGGAGAACATATTTGACATGACCAACATTTAAAAGGAGAACAATACCAAAATATCAGTTCCGTAAACACTCATCAGACTGTTGAATTATATGTGGTCCTATGATAGCAGAAAAAGCTTGAGAATTTCAGCTATTCTGAAATCTGAAACGGACTTGGAATGAACATCAAAACTTGTACACAGAATTAACCTGTGAATAGTAGGAGATTTCTGAATAAATAAGAGAAGAAAAATGGAACTTGTCTGAATCTTATTTTAATGTTATTCTGCAACTTTTTTATCACTTGGCAATTACTCAGTAATAATAGAAAACATGTTTAATTGAACTATTTAGAGACATTTACATTGCATCCTATTCTAGTTTTATTCTATTCTAACTGAACTTTTAAGGAAAAGCTAGAGTGTAATAGCAGATCACAAATTAAGGGACTATTTTTTAAATAACAGAACATATTTATGTAAATATAGTAATCATATCTGTTTCTAAATGATCTTTTTAAGTGTCGTGGTTTTAAACCAGACAGTGATTGAAATGCCACACAGCTGCCTCCAGGCAACAGTGGAGAGAATTGAATGGGTAAAGAGAAAGGAAATTTATGGGATGAGATAAGAACATTTTGATAATTTAAATACAATAAAGTTCAAAGTAATAATTATAATAATAATGGTAATAATAGAATATACAAACAAGCAATGCACAGTGCTATTGCTCACCACCTGCTGACCAAGACCCAGCCCATTCCTGAAGAACAATCCCAGAACAGAGAAAATCCCAAAACCAAAATCCCAGAAAAGAGAGAGAGAAAAGAGTGAGAGAGCAAGAGAGAGCAAGAGCTAGCCAACCTCCCTCCAACACTCATCTATGTACTAGGCCAATGATATATGCCAATTTGGACCTCAATTCTAAACCTAAGCTGAAATCCTAAACTGGTAATTGTGAGTCCATTGCTCTGGTTATGCTCTCTTCTAGCTTCCTGTGCACATGAACACTAGAAAAGCATAGGAAACTGAAAAGTCCTTGAACGTCTTAGCAACAACTGAAAACACCAGTATGTTATCAACATTCTTCTCATACCAAATCCCATACTAAACCCAAAACACAATGCTATTCTAGCTGCTAAGAAGAAAATTAACTGTCCCAGCTGAAACCAGGACATTGTTTGTGCTTGTTGAATTTGCTAGCTTGTTTAGAGAACAACATAACACACCTGACAGCATAATAGCAAAGAAAATAAAGAAATCCTACTAGATTGTATAGTCAGACAGACTGCCATAGTATTTTTTTAAGTAAACCTGCAAGTACTTTACTCAATTCTGTTTTCAGCACTTCAAAATATATAGTTCTGTCCACTTACTTTAGAAGGTAATTGTTCTATATTTCCTTAGCATTTTTTGTTGCTGAACGGGAAAGTGCTAAACATAATGACTGTATGTGTTTACGAATTTGTGCATTCTTCCTCCACAGCACAAGTAGGGTCATTATAATCAGCTTATCTCTGTTTTATTACACTGACTGCTTCTTTGACAAAAGGGGGCATTTTGGAAGGCTTCTACAGATTGTAAAAAAAAGAATGTTTAATTTATAAAAACTTCTTATAGGATTTTTGCCACTGAAAACTTTAATAGCTTAACTTCCTGTTACTTGCTCTGAAACAAGGTTCCCCAACAATTATAGACAGAAGATGTGTGATATGTCAGTCGTTTTAAAGTCATGCACAATTCTGCTCAGATCACAAATCACCTCTGCTTATGTACTGCCTCTACAGCACGGTACACTAACATACCTACTACCACTAACAATGATAGTCACCACCTCTGCTTTCTCTTCAGTTAATACTTTCCGGTCTTTTTATCATGCAAAAAAATGGTTCATTGTGCATGTATGACCAGATTGTCATTAATATTACCCATACCTCTCACTAATTAAAAAAAAAAAAAAAAACAAACACGCAAAAACCCTCAAGCATAGCATGAAAGCTGAGACTTTGAATGTCATATTTTAGTAGAAAGAAAGCAAAGCTCACAATCAATTTCTTCCCTTGATTTTGTCTATTTAGAAGTATTTTTTTTTTGGTGAAAAAGGACATCTTTCAAACTTCCTACAAGTAGCCATGGCATACACTTTAATTCTTTAATACTACAAGTGAAAGCATGTTTTTATTTGCTAAGAAGCTTTTCTACTGAAATATTGTAGACTTCTCCACAAGTGCATATGCATCTTTCAGCAGTTTGGCAAAGCAGCTGGACAAACTCCGTAAAGAACATAGGTGCTGATGGTTCTGAGATTTGATTTACACGCAGCAGAACAAGTAGATATCAAGGAAGAAAAAAAAAGTGGACTGGCTGGCAGCATTTGGGTGGCTAAAGGAAAGCTAAAACTTTCACTAGAGCAGCTTTGGCATGCTTAATGTTTTGGCTGGCAGAAAGCAAAATGTTTATAGGCTATACTTGTCAGTCTTCAGTGTTTTATTCATTAGCACAAGGTCTATATAAACTGAGAGACAGGCTCCTTTACAGCCTATGATCTTCCTATGGAAGCTGGAATATTATAAGAATATTATTTTCCAATTCATCACCATGATGTGGGATGTACTTGTGAACCTGGGTTCCTGAAAATACTCATGCCTCTCTAGTTCAGTTGTACCCATAGTAACCTCTCTTTCAAGCTCTGCTCTTATTACTTAGTCTCTTTTCCTGGAGGGGAAATTTTAGATGCTTGTTTACACACTTGCCTGAGTGAATAAGAAGAAAATTCCCTTTCCAAGGCTTCAGTTTAGATTACTTCCATTCGAGCAGTTCATTTGTTTTTCCAAAATGCGTTACTTGCTACACCAAAATAAATTAATTCCTTTTGTAATTAATTACTTCCAAATTCCAAGATTTTACAATTTGGTGGGTTTGGTTTGGTTTTTAATCTAAAAATTTACACTTACATTCTGCATCTGAGTATTTTGAAAACTTGGTTAGCCACTGATCTGCTAAGATTGTGTTGACATTCTATATTATAATCTCCTTTCCGTGAGGTAATTCAGTTTTTAAGCACTATAAGCTGGTTCACTTTTTTTTTCTGGTTTTCGGGATACCTGTGGAACAATTATGTAAGAAAATGTTCATATTAATAACCCTAACATGAGGGTAACTGTTATCACCTGGGCTCTAAAAGAGAAGAGCAGCCAACTGGAGAAATATGAAAGCCCAAAAGGGGAATAGCTTTCCAAAGATCCAGTGGAGAAGAAGCAGAGTTGAGCAGTGGGCCAGACTGTGAGATGTTTAAACAATATATCATGTGTATTCATATTTGGGGACTATTTTTGTTAAAAAGTAGTTGTATCATAAGCCAAGTGAGGTCCATACGTAAAAATTAAGTTAAAAAGTTGTGTAAATGAATTGTGATGAAAAATACCTGAGGTAAAATGTCCATTCTAATGATATATTTGCTGGTTGACTGGAGGTTCAGAAGGCCGAAATCCAAAGGCAAGACTTTTTAGAAGCATCCTTGACATCACAGTCTTCATATGTGTACGGTCCTCAGTAGTGTCATACTCCTGCTAAAGAGTGAGAAATGGCTGGCTTCCTAGGAGAGAAGAGTAACTAGGAATGTCTCCAACAGAAAGAGAAGGCAGCAAGATACCTAGTGGATAGATGTACCTTACAGTCTTGCTAGAAGGAAGAAAGAGCTATTTTGGGGTGCCTGTGTCGTTAGTACTGTTTCTACTTGCCACCAAGCAATCTTTACTGGGGTAGGTGATAGAAAATATAAATGAGACGGATGAAAAATTGGTAACAGAGTGGTGTTTTACCATTTCCATCACTAAGAAATGTAAGGGGAGAACTTCAACTTATTGTTGTGCTTTGGAGAACATAATTAATTTTTTACATTTATCTTAGTTAATTTCTGTTTCTCCTTCTCATCCTTTAATAAGGTACTTTTTGGTTAAGAGAGAACTTCAACTTGTTATTGTTGTGCTTTGGAGAACATAATTTTTTACATTTATCTTAGTTAATTTCTGTTTCTCCTTCTCATCCTTTAATAAGGTACTTTTTGGTTAAGACTTTTCCTTCAAGCTCTTTGAATGGTAAAACGTGGTTCACAAACTTGATACGTTATTTATTGACACCCATAGAAAGAGAACCTGGTCCTCACTGATACCAAGCAAAGCACGGCAGAAAAGCTGTACAAGTAAAAATAAAATTTGTGAAGTCAATAAATCTGATAGTCACTATGAAGATTATAGAAGAAGGTCTATACTAAGTAGGTGTCCATGAAAATATTTCTCTTATTGACACTGAAATTTGCACATGATTTAGCTTTGTCTCTTAAAATGGAAGTGCCACTCACCTATTTAATTTTTATGTTAATTACATAATATCAAATACACTATCCAATATTTTTAATGTCATTTGATAACTTGAGAAAGCAGCAACCTTGCTTAACTCCCAAATTATTAGACATTATCAATTTCAGTACCAATATTCAGAAAAATGGCTACTAAAAGGATAGCTAAGTCATCTGTAGATTAAAGCTACAACATTAGCTTCATTTAAGACAGCCTGCTTATGTTATACATCTGATCACAGAGTCACATGAAGCACTATAGTACAATTCCAGAAGACAGAGCTTGTTTCATTCAGAATGCAGACGATGATAAATTACTTTCAGGTAGTATTATTTATTAAAATTAAATATGCGACTGAAACACAAAGCTGAGACATCTATTAGAGAGGAAAGTTTGACATGTTTGAATATTAGTTAGTACAGTTCTGTACTCAAGTTCTTGGTTTCTTGCTAAATAAATTCCTGTAAATACACAAAGCCTTCCTCTGGTCTTGTGGCAGAGTTAGAAAGAACAAATTCGGCAATAATGTTCATAAAAAATTGGGAAAATATAAACCACAAATGCTATGTGTGTACAACAGGACTAGGTACAATGTAGATGTCCAAGTGTATTTTTGCACCCAAACCTATGACAACTGACATGTATCTCATTAGATAAGCCCCTGTTATTTTTGGCAGATATCTATCTATCTATCTATCTATCTATCTATCTATCTATCTATAAAGCCTTCAGGATCATTGATACACAGCACTTCAGTATTTAGAAAGGTAATGGGATCCATCAGCAGGCAAGGAA
>NW_010120556.1:39037-39576 GCF_000699245.1 Pterocles gutturalis
TCCTGGTTCACAACTCATTACTAACAATAACCGAATCTTGGAACTTAGCATGCCTCCAGTCACACAGACTGCTACAGCTGAAACTTTGTGACACTACAGAGCTGAAGCCTCCAAGCAATATGGTCTGTGGGGTCAAGAGAACTATTCAGCTGAGAATTTTAAGTCTCTACATTTGGGCAACTTGAATAGCTTACTCGTCTCCATCAAAAATATTGACTAAATTTACATTTACTGCTGAGGGAGTCTGGATGCTGCTCACACTTAGACACTTTTTCTGTAGATGCCTAGACAGCATTATCTGAATTCATAACATGATCCACTTAGAAGGATCTATATTTTCCTTCAAAATAGATTTCTGGTGCTCCTTAAGATCTCCTACATTGGTCTGAGACAACCATTTGGGTCTGGGAGACCGCTGTGTTTTTGTGGAATAAGCTCTGTCAAGATGAGTACTGTAGGAAATCTCAACTAGCTCTCAAGCCCCATGTGTAGGCAACTGAATACCCCCCCCCCACCCCCCCCCCCAAACACCCACCTCT
>NW_010120556.1:39607-45594 GCF_000699245.1 Pterocles gutturalis
GTACACAGACTAATAGGTTGTTGTACATGTGCTCTTTTTAGTTAAAATTCAGTGCTTCCAAAGCAATCTGTGATTTAAGCATGCCTAGCAATTTCTGCTGCCAGACTACTGAGCAACAAGCTTTGGAACCTTCTTCTTGACTCTCAAAGTGCCCCAAGAGGTCAGCAGAACCTAGTCAAGTAATCTAGTTGAATAGTCAGAGTTGCTAGCTAGAAAAATATGTAGAGATAACAAGAGAAAACCAGTTCTACCAAGACAAAAGAATAAGAACAGAATGAATCAGTAGTTTCTGCATATCCTAGACACACTGAACAAAAGCTTTACTTTTATACAGAAAATAAGAGGAAGGCACTATAGAAATATGAAAAGTCCTCTGTACAGAACGGATATGTTGAGCAAGGTGGAATGGACAAGGTCGCAATAACAGGAGCAAGAGACGACAGAAACAATACAAAAAAAAAGATATAGAAGCAGAGAAGGCAGAAAATTAAATGCCAAAGACAAGGTAAATATGTAAACCCAAGTAGAAAACAGAGCAAGGTAAAAAGAAAAAAAATCAACAATGAAGAATGAAATGTAAGAAAAAAAGAAACAAAAATACACAAACAAGTTAACTAAGCTGAAATGGGTTTAGATACCAAGTATTATGAAATTTATGGATATTGCTTAAGTTATGACCAGTGTAATCATGGCAATTCTTTTTTTACTTCCTTCTCATTTTGTATCTACTATGTTATTACAGATGACAAGGAAAAAGAGGATGCAAAGTACTGCTTCCTGACTCTGATACAGTGCAAGCTGAAATCAAGACAGCAGAGGTGGATATACACATTATTTTCAGTGGTGTCCTAAGGATATACAGTACACCTACAACTTTGCAAAAGGATGGTCAGGATTCCATCAGTATGCTGATTACTTTGTAAAAGGAAACCTCATCAGATTTAGCAATTCAAGAGCTAAATGCTTGCGCTGTTTACATGAAGAAAAAAAAAAAAATAACTGAAATACAGTATGGGAAAAATCTGTAATACGTGTTTCTGTAAAATACACAAAACATATTAGCTTAAATAGTGTGGCAAGAATGTATAAGAAAATAACAGACAGTTGCCACAAACACTTAGTTGATACAAAGAGAAAACCTATAGGACTTTTTACACTGTTAGTACAATAAGCAGTCACTGCACTATTTTATTTGAAGGACTGGGACAGTAACAACATCTAAAAGAAGACCAAGGAACCATGTTAACTTCCACTGTTTTGGTTTTGTTTTGGTTTTGTTTTGGGTTTTTTTCATCATTACTTTGATTATGAAACTCACCCTGGAAGTGTAGCAGACTATTCTATGGATCACATCTAAAGTTGGTAACTTCAGGAAGTAAAAAGTGGAATTTTCAAGACTTCATGTCCATGTAAGCAACGAAAAATAAATTTTAAAAATGTGTTGTATAGTGTAATCCTTGATATAAGACTGAGGACTTGGTCTCCTGTCAGAGTATGGAGACATTCATTATAATACTTTAGAATTCTTATGATTTTTTAGAAGATTTTAGAAATTCTAGATTATCATAATATTTTCAATGCATGTCTGCAGAAAATCAATGTTAGTTAAAATGCTTGTTAGTTACCAGAATACTGAGAAATATTTTACTTCATGAAGGAAAAATCCATACTACTTTGAAACAGAACAAATATGGTTGCCTGATGTGTGTATGTGCATATATGCTTTTGTGTATATCTGTCTGAGAGCAGGAAAGTGAAAAGACCAGACAGGCTTTTTAAGCTGTGTTCCTGCTAGGACTGAGGACATTTTCTTGGCGTATCTCAACACTCCAGTAGACACGGAGTAAGTTTACTTACATGAACAGTCAGTGAACTGACTTCTGCTACAAAATTACACGGCTTAAGTAGTGAATACTATCTCATTTTGCTTTATATTCTCTGTAAGTTGTAATACACTTCAGTGCTTGTATGCTTATTCCAAACACACAAAAAAAAATCTTACAATAAGGGCAAAGTTCTGTTCTTCTCCAATACCAAATGCACACATCGTTAGTGTTTTTGGAGCTGTAAAGGTAAACTGTGTGTTCAGGCCTTGAGTTTTTTATTAAAAGATACAATGTTGATAAGAAGGATAAATGTATGATTGCTTTGTATGAATAAGAATTCAGTTTTATTCACCAGTATCTCCATTACTCAATCCTGCTAATAAATTTTAGAAAAATTATTTTAAAAATATATGATCACCCAAGCTATTAGGTCATCTGAGAAATATATGATCAATCTTTGTGTTTGCAATAGGTGAAAAGCCATTCTAGTTGCAATTAGCGTAACTAAACCTAAAAACAAGGCTATGACAACAAGAATAAGAAAACATACTAAACAATAACCAGGAAACAAGGATAAGAGTTGAAGAAGGTGCTACAGAATTCAGCTCTTGAATTACAAAATATGTATCCCCTCCCCAGCAAAAATATGGAGCAAAAAGTTAGTCAGAGAGAGAAAAGATACTGAAATAGACATCTAGCAGGGTGCCTGGGTGTGGAGTACTCAAAGGTAACATACTGCATGTTACTTCTGAAATCAGAGGGACTTCGTAGATATCCTTCCTTATGTCTCTTTGTTCCCAGAAAATGACCAGTTGTTGAGCCTAGCAGGCTCAGCAAGTAAAATGAATTCCACATTTCTTTTATGCAATCAGATTAATTCAATAAATTTAATTAAAAAAAAAAATCTGTTGTTCATTTACCTTCAAGTTTTCAGAAGCTGAAAACAGCTTTATGTCTTAATGTTAATAGTAAATCAAGACCAATAGTTCTAACATGGAAAAAGAGAATATTAGAGTAAGAAAGCAGATTAAGTAGTCTCTTTTTTTTTTTTCCCTTTTCTCCTTCAGAAATACCATAGAGTATTATCTTAGTTCTAAAGTCTACTTATGGTTTATCTTTCAACATATTACTCAAATATTCATATTGGACCTGATGCTGTTTCTATTGAGTTTAATGCCAAAATGCCCATAGATTTCAGAGTAGGCAGAACTGGGCCTGTTATACATTATTTATATGTACAATCAGGATAGAATGATTAGTGAAGCATTTTTCAATGCTTTTTTGCATATTTTCAAATAAGTATATTAATTATCTTGATTATTTCCACTGAGAATAATTACACACATCTCTGAAGCTCTTATCACTGTAAATATTAGGAAGAGGGAATATATAAACAGATTACATTAACAAAATATCATTGGGCAATTTGAGCAATTATTGTGTATACTGCTGTTGGAGAACTGCCTACTTCTAGAGTTCTACACCTGCTACTTTAAACTCAGTTTGCTCTGAACTTCCTAGAAAACATTACTTTATCACACACAAGGAGGATCAAGTGTTTAATCTGCACTGCAGGATAAAAAGTATTTTCCCAGGAAAATCATTAATTTAAAAAATGTATCACACAAATATTAGTTACTAGGATGTCTCTATAAATTAACAGGATGGAATATCAATCAAATCTATACATCCAAGTGAATCACCTGTTTCATCTTCATGAAAAGCATTTAATTTTAATTCTGATTTCAGCTTGACTCTTTATTGTGTCAGAGAAGACAAATCTGTAGATATTTATTAAAGATGTCTATATTGGTTTTGCATCTGATGACAGTTACATGGGAACGGAATTTCATTTTGAGACTGAAGGTGTAATTCAGTTCAGTTAAAGTATTCAGGACTTCATAAGATACATCTGTCAACCCATATGGATTTTGTGGATGCCCTATCTCATTTCAGGTGACACTCAACATCTATTTTAGGCATTTTTTTGATCCAGTCCCCAGACACTTGAGGTATCCAGTTGTAGATATCCATACTTATATACATTCAGCGATTATCTCTAAATCATGTAGTCAATGAAGCATGGGCAGTGATTCAGCTGATAATTCACAAGGAATTTAAATTAATTAGCTTGAATTTTGGTTTCTATTGTCATCTAGGATGCCTTACGGTGTCCTAAATTCCTCAATGACACTGGCGGATAAGATACAAGTTGCACAGATGACATGTGCACTTTTGGTTTGGCTGATGGGAGTATCATTGCTCAACTCAATCTGCCTGTGTTCAGGCAGCTGAATGGTGCTATACCGTTGCCTGACCTGAACTGATCTTTCAGGGTAAATAGAATTTTCCCATGACTGTGTTGACCTGACTTTATCTACATATGCATATGTCCAGGTGAGTTAGTCTGGAGCCGGATCCCACCCGGAGGACTCTTCCAAGAAAGAGGAATGCTTAGCGATGTTCCAATATAATATAAATTGATACACACATGTACCAGCCTCAGGTTAGGTATCTACTACTGAACTGGTCAACCAAGAATACTCAAGACAGTCACTTCAAGAGGGTAATTAATGTTATTTTAAGATAGACATCTAAAATAAATAAGAAGAATCACCTAGTGCCAAGAATCATCTTATTTCTTGGCATTAGTTGCAAGTATAATCTAAGGAGATCTCTTAAGATTTAGCATATATAACTTCTGGATTTCTATTTCACATCTTATTCTTTGTTGCAGAGCTATTCCCAAACTTGTTTGCCCATACTGGAATCTAGTACAGATCACATGGTAAGTCTGATTCAGCAGCAAAATGCACTACTGTATTCAGCAGATGTCTTATTTTATGAAGTGTTAACCTGTTTGTGTTACAGTAACAATAAAAAACATTAGTTTTTTTCCAAAGATAAATATTTTTTTATCTGTAAAGATATAGGTTTCTATATTTTTATATTTATATATGCATACAATAATGTATGTGCATGCATGTATGCATACTTATATATTAGGAAAATGCACACACGGGAAAAATTTATCTAAAAATATTATATATGTTTGGTAAATAAAGGAACATTACTGCTGGATGAATGCATGCAGTGTTCATGTGGGACTGTTCAGGCTAATTCATGGCCTCAGTCATGCATATGAACAGCTAGCAAAAAAAGGGATATTAAATTTAAGGAACAATTTGTTTATTTTGTTTTTGTTCTGACATTGTTTTTAAAAGAAATATCAGTTATATAAATTCATTCCTTCATTCCCACCATTGTTGTATGATATTGCAAATAAAGTCTCTCAATATCTGAAATTATTTGATTTGATATAATTGTATTCAACTTCTTTTTATTGGATCCATTTCAAGGGCCCGTGAACCTCACTGGAAACTGAGCTGGTCTCTCAGGTTTCACTCTAGAGATATTAGCTTGATTTAGAGCTCAGACTGAAGTTTTTGTAGCTCATCAAGTTACTGTGTATCGTCAGAGCCAAAATAACAGGTAGACTTTCATACTCTTAGTCCAAACAAATTTGAGGTAAAATGTATTAGTTTATACCTCTGACACTGAGATACAAATTAATTTGTTTCACCTTGTGTTTGCTGCAGACTAAGATCTCTTGCATAATCAGTTTCTGTAGCTCAGATCATGTAAAGTTGATGGTTAAACTAGTAATTTATGAAAGTTCCTGAACTAAGTGTTCTGAATCTTTAAATGGTTGATAAGCCATATATGTTACTAAACATTATTTACCCCCTTTAACTTACTTCTTTATAGACTTAGAATTCACCATTGCATATGATGACACTGATGGAGAGCCATCCTTACACAGCTCAGAGTATTAGTTTTCACATGGAGGAAGAGATCAGCTATATAAGTATTTTACAGTTCATAAAATAGCATTTGAAATTTTATTCCAAATGATACTTGAATAGATTATTTAATTTAGAAAGCATTATTAACACCTAGATGATTTTTAGAAATAAAAGATGCTGCTACGAAAGACATAAATCCAAAGCATTCAATTTCTTGTTGGTTACACAGTGGGGTAATGTCCAATGACTTCAGTGGTCCACTGTGCAGTTCTGAAAGGTTTCTCTTTGCAGAGCTGGAAAGCTAGTTAGATGATTAGTACCTAATTTTGAGAAATGTTTGACTTATGATATAAAA
>NW_010120557.1:0-16069 GCF_000699245.1 Pterocles gutturalis
AAAAAAAAAAGATGTTTTAATAAGATGAAAATCCAAATGTTAAAATAATGAGCCATCTGTATGGGTGGCCCTCTCCTGAGAGATGCCAAGAGCTTTACCATCTGTGAAACATTTACCAGCTGTTTCCTTCCTCTTTCGTGAGAACATAAGAAATCCTTGCAGTTGGTGTTTCTAACTGACACATCCTAGTGAAGGAAACAGGTTTGTTCAACGTCAGAGACCTCTTACAAAAGCTATCCTGGCTGGAATTAACCTAATCACGCTTTGGTAAGCATCACTGCTCCCTGTTTCCAAAAGGTGTTACCAAACAATGGTCCAGCAGGCCCCAGAGCACTCTGGAAAATGGAGGAGGCAGAAAACAGCCCACAAACCAGTTTAAAGGAGAAAATATATTGAATATTTGACCTGAACATTTCCTTACTGTTTTGCTTTTTTTAAGCCTTCATCTGTTGCAGGAACTCAGAATACATTTGTAACCCTTATGAAGCTCCAAGGCACCTGCAATAAATAAGTATAATAAAAGTATAGAACCAGATCTTCCTTTCTCTCCTCTGATCATTGTTTCCACATACCTGCAATCAGTATATGCCTGCAGCTTCTGACGCAACACACCCCATACCTCAGTGCAAGGGAGTTACGTACAGTCTCAGTATCAGACATGATATGCTCTGCAAGATTTGAGTTTGCAGTAGGCACAGATCAAAGGCTACAAAATAAAGACAAGTTAAATTCATGGAAAGATATATTGGCTTGTATTTATTTGTATCCTGATGCACTGTAGCCCTAATTGCACAACATTTAATTATTTCCTCAGTGTTCTCTTATTTCACTAGCTGCCAATGTGAATTGAAGAGAATATAATTTAAGAAGCAGAACTAGCTCTTGAATTCCAAGTCAATGAAATTTGCCCATAGGAGAGATAAAAAGGAGTTTCTATGAAGTATTCAGTTATATTTTCCAAAGTTAATTTTTCAAGAGACTTGTAGAGTGAGTCAGGGAAAAAAAAATGAAAATCAGCATCTGATCAAGTTGACAGTCTCTGTGGTTGTGTAAAGAGCAATATTTGGTTATCATTTATATGCCAAGCACCACGATATCCTGTACTTCACAATTATGAAAACTAACAGACAGGAAAACAGACATCAGTTCTACACAATACACTAACAGCACCTGCCTCAAATCAAGGACTATTTTTGTGATAAGTTTCCTCTCCCTTCCCAAAAAGGCAACATCAGCCACAGCAGGAAGAAATGAAGGAGGCACGTCATTGCCCATGTGGGGATGCACCGAGACACACGAGCAGGGACACCACTGAATGCAGCAGGCAAGAGGGGGAACATATCAGGAGAGATTTCCAACACAGCACCCAGGGAGTCCCCTTTTTCTTGCAGGGGAAGATCTCTGCACAAGTGGCAGAGCTGCCTCTGGAGAGTGTAAATCCCACCAGTGATCCCACCCAGCGCAGCGCTCACATCAGCTGTACATACCAGAGCAACCCCAAAACCTCCTCAGCTTGCACCTATCACAACACAACCTCCATAATCAGCTCCACAATACTTGGTAGCAGATTCCCATTTTCCAAGAGCTAAGTACAGAAAAGTTGTTTCCATACAAAGGCTATCTATCCCATGACACAACAAAGCACACCCTTTATGCTGCCTTGTCCCTATTCTGGTGCTCCCGACACAACAAAGCACACCCTTTACGTCTTCAGTTAGGGAGCACCAGAATAGGGACAAGGCAGCATATAGTGGGCACTGTCAACATAAACACAAGCAGACCCTTGGGCTGTTACCCTGCCAGGATCTACAACATGAGAGAATTAGAAGTCTGCATGACACTGCTAAATACCTGCAGAAACCATTACTGGAGTTGCTCTGCATCTTTCAGCAGCGAGTTGTAAGCCAACAGATCACTCTACGGGCCACAGAAGAATTCCACTCCTTGAAACCATCATCACATTGAATCAGGGTCAGCCAACAAAAGCAAATGGAGCTGATTTCCTGCACTGCAGGATCTGTTCAGTATGCAGTTACATTTAAGTGTTAAACTTGTTTTGTTATACAAAATGCTTCTCTCATTAATATTACAACCATTTTTATTTAAGTTAAAGAACACCCACTTTGAAGAGACAAATACCAGCAAACAGAATAAAAGGGCAGCAGGCGTTTGGAACCAGGAGTGAACAATGCTCCCAAAACACAACTAAATAAACATCTCAAACTCAAGATAGACTTAAGTAAACTAAGACACCCAAGTAAAACTGTAAAAAGAATAACCTCAAGGTCTCCAGGACTGGTTACAGTACTACAGTGCCATTTAATAATTCATTTATTGTGATACCACGTCAATATGCAAGGTGTAGAAAGGCATAGACATAAATGTGTGATTCCAATTTCTCTCCATAACTTCAGAAATCATACTCTGCCAGTCAATTAAGTTAGAGTTGCAGATTCTTTTTAAATAAACCACTTTGAGTACTATGAAGCACAGTTCTACTGCTACCAAAAATATCAAGATATAAAACACAGTAGGCATACTAAGCAAGCACAAATAAAAAGGAATCATTTACGTCTTCTTGGGAAAATCAACTTCCACAATATAGCATCCACACTTAAGCAAGCACAAATAAAAAGGAATCATCTACATCTTCTTGGGCAAATCAACTTCCACAATATAGCATCCACACTGTCAATAAAACATCTGTCTTTTCTCATGAGAACAAAAACTTAGAATTTAAGTTTTAAGTAAAAGCAAAAAAACACCACCAGGTTTTTGCTAGGCATCTTCCCAATAATTTGAAAATGGGTTCTAATAGTGAATGGTACCAAGGAGTTTGACCTGTTCTTTAAATAGGATTTACAAGGTTTGGTAGCTTGCACAATGTTTTAGACCATAGTTATATCACTTTCTAATTAAACTAATCTTTACCAGAAGATCTAAAGTCTTTAAATGATGGTGAAAATTAAGTTTCATGCCATCCTTGAAAAGTCCTTGAAAACACCACATCAATATTAATTCCCAGAGAAACTGAGGCAGAAATAATAATATAGAATTATTTTCATGCTGATGTATCCACACCTGCCTCAAAATCAGCTCAGCTAGATGGAAGCCCTAATGGTACCATAGCCCTTATACTACTCTTTAAGTGTTATAAAAACCTTGGGATACAGGCTGGTATAGAAAGTGTGGGTTGCTTGAGTGTTACACGTTCAAAGTACCACCTTCTTCTGAGGTCAAGTGATTTTAATTCATTATATCCTCTAGTAACCCGAGCCCATAACAGCATCTACACTTATGTGAATGTTATTAGGATGTGCTTAAAAAGGGACAAGGAAAAAGCTCACACTGACTGCACTACACGCTGTGTTCCCCTGCTAGAATAAGATTAAGGTCATTGGCAGGGCAGACCATGTATGTGTAAAGTCTACATTGCAGATATCTTCCCTGGTTTGCTGAAGTGCTCATAATTTCAGGCACTCCAATAGTCTTCAGCTTTGTCAGTATAGAACATATGCAATTAATCAGAAAGGCATTACTAACAAAAAACAGGGTTTGTAGGTGTATGAAAGCCTCCATGTCTTTTAGGATTTATAAAAACCCAGAGCTGAGCCTGCTATTTAAGACAAATAAGAGTCAGGTTTTAAAACCAAGCAATCTGAATTTTTTGTTGCTATTTTGAAATATCTCAGGGTGATTTTCCATGGTTTTAAATCCCTTACATGGTATCAAGCAAGCATGTATATGCATTTGCATGTGTATATTAACCCATTTTGTTCTTGGTTCTAGTTCTAAAGAACAAATACTGCTCTGAACAAAGCCCACCTCCAATCCTTGCACATGCAAGCATGAAAAGCCTCACTTTACATTTGAGTACATGTATAACTGAGCAAGTGTTAAGCATTGCTTTTCTGTTGTGAAAGCTAGCAGTTTTAGCAGCTAGTACTTCTAAATGACACCAGTTACAGTGTTCAATGTATAAATTCTAGATTATAAAAATGGTTTGTAACCACAGCCTCTTTTCCATGCTCCTGGAAACGCTCCGACTGCTGCAAGCTGCACAGCGGGTTGGTAAGAATGCGACAGAATGTGCTCCAAGGAACACCAAGGTGACATGGGTAGGGTTACTGATGATTTAGTGGGGTGCTCAGTGCTCCTGGTTAGTAGGCGTTTGAGATGTAAACTCAAAGAATCCAAGCACTCAGCATAGCTAAAGATGCCATTTCACTTGTTGGAAGGGTAAACGTGTTAACCAGAGTGTCCTGGCCAAATTCCAGCATGGGTAACTGCATTCTGCTTTCACAAATTCTCCCTGCATTTCCCATTAGGAAAGGTTATTCATCATTTTTGTCTTTGTGCTGCTTCCATGATAGAGGCAGACAAAGGCAGCCGTTGACACTGATCAACTCTTTGACACAAAAATAGAAAAATGGGTTTGCTAAGCAGGTAATGGTGAATAACAACATTTTAGATCGAGACCCCTGGGCAGTTCACTCAGGGACAAGTAGTACTCTGTATGAACTAACCACTCTCAGTGTAAGGCAAAGAGAAACAGGGACTCAGCCAAAGTAATAGGGCTGTACCACTACGAAGCTCTGAGTGTATCATGCGACAAAGAACCCAGTCATTGCACTAGGTAGCATTAATGACCAAGCAAAGCTCCCGGTTTTTCTTTCTCCAGTTCCAAGTAACATGTCTGTCTACCTTACCACAGTACTTGGAGAATAACTACCACTAACCAAGAGAAGAACAGACTCAGGCTCCATATTTGTCAATTGTCCTGGGATAAAGGGTTCTACAAACCTGTCCAGTCCTTGTGCCTCCTGTGTAACCAACGACACTATAAAGGTGAGTCACTGACTTCCAGCGGGTGCACTGAAGACTGAGCAATCTGCCCCATCAATACACAGACTTTGCTCCAGCATTTCTGCCCAGCTGGGAATTTCAACCAAGTAGGTATTATGGAGATGCTCTTGACCAACAGGTTTCATCTACAAATACGCCACTGGACAATTTATATGCTTGAACACACTTAAAAGTATCATCTCTTCTGGGCTGAAGGGTCCTTAAGAGCAGCTGTAGTAGCAACACCACATATGCAGGGAGACCGACACTTCTGCACACAGAAGGACATTTCTTCGTATTATTTTTATACGAGTGACCAAAATGGAGCCGTTTGAAAAAAATCCCTTGCAAGTATTTCTGATTTCCTGACCCTGTCCTTCCCTAATTGGTATAATATTTATGATATTATATATCTTAATTCTTTCATTGGGAGTCTTATGCCTCTTCACAGACCAGGTGCTGTGTAGGTGGGTGCTGTGTGGGTTTCCCCTCTGCTCAGATGCCTGAACTACAAGAGCTAAGCATCATGTTCAGCCAGGCCTGAACACCCTTTGAGCCAAGATTAACAATCTGTGCCAAACTATGGAGGCAGCCTAGGATCAAAACACTTTTTTTTAAAGTTTTGTTAATAACTAGTTTATATATAAATCATACAAATCTGTCCAAAACAACAACATATATTAATCCCTTGTGCAGTCAGGCAAACTTACACCTCACTTGTCAGAATGTAATTGTACAGTAGATGCCCATCCTTGGTCTCACAGTAATTCATTATTACTTAACTCCACTGATTTCAATGGAAGGTATCAGAAATCCCATCAAAACCAGAAAAACCCCAAACTATATTTTGGGCACTTTAAGAACTCTTTTGTGAGCTAGGAGTAGCTGCTGTTTTTGTCAAATTTCAAAGGATGATCTGCCTTATAGCTTTTGTTTTAGTTTATTAATTATCCAATCTCAGTCTCCTAGGATCTTCTTCCTAAGAGAGGGGCCCTTCATCATAGCACCAGCACAGCCCCCAGTGCTCTCCAGAACCTCCTTCAGCTTCTTAACAGAGGGAAGGCACCTACATTTAGCACCTGGACTGGATTTCTGAAACACTCTAGGACTCCACCAAAGCCCCTGTTTGCCTCTCCACTGTCAATCCTTATGGGCTGTCAGTCTCTTTTACTGAGTCTTTGGTAAAAACAAATTTTAAAAAAACGTAAAATTCAAATAGGACTAGCAAGTACATTTGGTATCAAAACTGCCTTGAAACTTAGAGCAGCTTTTTGTAAAACTATACCCATATTCTCCCAAGTTCTCAGGCACATCTGGAGCTTCAGTTTTGGATCAAACCAGATGACAGCAGTCTGTCAAAAGACAGCCAGAAGCCCATCAAACAGATATGCAGAAGAATTAGATGAAGAAAACTCTTTTGAACCCAAAATAGAATCTTCTGTAACACAGAAATAGTTCTTTTTCCAAACTTCCTTTCATGGAAAGGACAGAAAGTTAATTCTTTCTGTCTGAAAACAACACATTGGCTTTACTGATGACAGCCTTTAGAAATAGAAAGGCAAGAACATTTACTGCTAGCTGCAAGATCATTTTACACATGCAAAAGCAGTGTTCATCTTGTGCATGACGGGGAGATAGGACTGAAACCACATCAGGACTTGTGGTCACCTTGGAGGGACCCTGTTCTAATCCAAAAGTTTTACATCTCAAGTACAAAAAAATCTTAACTAACTCAGAACACTATTTTATACTGAAAAAGCCATCTAAGCTGATTCAGGAAGGGCCTGGGGCTTTTGGGTTTTTTTGTTGTTTTTTTTTTTTTTTTTTTAAGAGATGGTGGTTAAGAGCATCACACTTGGCCTCAGAAATTTAATTGTACCTAAATTAAGACTGAAAATTGATCAGGTTGGATTAAAGCCTAGGGGGATTCTGGAAAAGAGATTTCCCACTCTGTCCTTCACTAATATTTTTCCAAACTGCTTTTTTGGCAATCCTTCCATTTTTGCACCCAGTTTTCCCTGTAAATGAGCAGTGAAATTCCAAGGGACTCTATCAGGAGTTAAAATCACTCAGTATATATTTGCCAGCGCATGCAGTGTTTATTTTTAAACAGTGCCAAAAGTGTTTATAGATAGAAACAACAGGACAACCCATAATTAAATAACTGTTTCTGCTACATCTGCTATTTAGCAACTTGAAGGAAAATAATTTCCCAACAACAAATAGGAATGGTCAAGAAAGCTCTCAAGTTTGGGCCCATTATTACCATATAAAACAACGTATTAGTTGCTTAGCTACCAATCATAAAAGCAGCCCAATTAAAAATGAAAGAATCTTAACTAGCTGCATGGAATATAACACTGAAAAGTTAAAAGCTGTCAGGTGGTTAGTGGAGAGAATACTGAGAAGTGATTGACAAACTGGGCTTGCTTTGCTTCAAATTTGGCTTTGATTCAATAAATGATTGACAAGCTGATGTCGTCTGAAATAGCAGATCGTGCTGTGGAGAGGCTATTTAGCAGCCCATTGATTGACAGGTTACTAAAATTGTCCCATGGACAGAGGTAACCAAACAGAGCTATATTTTGACAGGTGGGCTTTTTTTTTTTTCACCTGTATTTACTCTAGAGTTTACATTAAAAGCAGAAGTACAGAAAGGCCTATGAAAGTGTCATTCAATTCCCATGAAAATGGCTCAATGTCTCCTTTTGTAGCATTGTTCCACAGAACCAGAAATCCATTCCCCCATTCACTATCAGCTTTTTATGGCAGACTTAAAACCAAGTTGAACAGCCCCAGAATTCCTCAGAAATGGAGGCACATCATGAAGGTGCAAGCGTTTCTCCATTTGCACACTGAGCATCCTCACCTTCGCAAGGCAGAATGTAACCAAAGACATTTCCTAACCAGTACCAGAGTGCAGCACACAGCAATGCCACTAGTGATACAAGTGCTTCAGAAACGCCTAGTGATTTAGGAACCAAAAAAAAGTATTCTGACCAGTGACAGCCATTAAAAAACTCCTAGCACTTCTTTTTAATCAAAGAAAGAACACCACATAGCATTTTTCTTGAGTAAGCATAAACACCTTATTCCTCACTGCTGTTAGCCTCCAGGCTCTCAAAAAACCCCCCCCCTAGCTTTCTAGGTTTATTATCACTCTTGTTTTTGATACTTTTAATACAACACCAACTACTACTGATCAGTCAGAAGTATTTCTTGTTCCTCTTTGTTCATAAAACTTACAATTAGGAAGGATGTTGCCTACTCTGTCTCACAGTTTGTATTCTGAACACTTTAGACTTCCCCAAAACTTTAATATTTCTGACCTGGTGCTTTGGCAACTCTCATTCACTTACACAGAATCCTCACTGCTTTCCATCTTCATCTTCTTAACTGCCTGTGATTCACTCATGAAACTCCATTACACTTAACACAAAAAGTTTGCATATTAGTTACAGACAAAGCACTGAGACGAGTGCTCACCTTAGCTGGAAGCAACCTATGCAAGGTACCCCAGTTTGCAGGTTACACTCTCAACTTACAGAAAAAAAAAAAAATAAATTGCTTCCTTTGAAGAAACTACTTTACAGCACATATTCAAACCAGCCACTACAGGAAACACAGGGAAAAATATTACTGATAACCTCTTACCTGAGACACATACACAGAGACCTGGAACAGGACCTCCCTCTGAGGGCAGCAGGCTGGGCTCAGCTGCAGCAGCTCACCTAAATAGTCCCTGTGCTCCCAGCTGCTGCTGCTCCGCACGGCCGTTTGCAGCGTCTACTGGAAACACCTGGTGAAGAGCCAGTGAGTGCCACACAGAAATGTAAGCTCAGTCTTCTGGGCCTGGGACCCAAACATTTTTCACTAACACTGGGAATTTTCTAACAGTTCTTATGTAGAAAGAAAAAAATATTTTTTTGCCTTCCTTTAGTTTTCATATGGAATGATTGCTTTTTGCTGTATGAAAACATTGTCCATTATATCAATGAGAGGTTTTTTTAACTAAAATTACATTTCAATTAAAATGATATTAAGTATTTTGTCCCTTTAGCATTTCAGTTTAACTTTCTCTACATTGTTTATTAAACAAATGTGCTCGGTGTGTGTAAACTGTGTTTGTCCATTTATCTTTTCTTGACATTAAAAAAAAACCCCAGTATGGCTCAGTAGGTGACATGGTTTACTATGAGTGACAACACAGAGAATTACAGATTCTTAAAGTATTGAGCACTTCACCTTTTCCCCAACAATTATCAGAGACAGAATTCTAGAGGCTTTAGGAAGTCCCAGTATCATTTTAACCCCCCAAAATATCAGATACATCAATTGCTGTCATAATTTTATACTCTAACTATAAATGATAATAATGAATAATCATACCAATAAAAGAAAGAACAGGCTTACACTGCATGAACAATTCATTTATGGCACAATGGATAGCATACAACCCAATACCATGGTGACTGGGTGCTTTCTAATGAAATTATCTGGACAGATAGAGGTATTTGCATACTTTGTCACATCGACACTGCTATAGCCATCTTTAAAAGCAACTCTACTCCCAAACATCTACACCTTCGCCTTGCTCAGGGCAAGCAGCTTCTCACCCAAAGTTTCCTGTAGATGTTTATCTGTTTTTGTCAACTGTGTAATATATTTCCCACAGTTTATCTGCTCTCTTTATTTGGATGGCTACTCGATCTTTAAAAGGAAGAGAGAAATACAGCATCAGAGAGCTCCCAGTATTTACTTACCTGTCTCTGTAAGTGGCCTGGCCTTTCCCATCCTCTTAGTGCTTTCAAAAGAGGAAAGATGTGCTACTTTCCAAAACAAAACTGCTTCTGCCTTCTTTTTGTGCCTCCTCCAGCAGAGGCAACCTCACAAGCTCTTAGCTACTGGCAACTAACAGACAAGACCTTCCTAAGTATGAATTTCATACGGGCCCAGGATTCCCTAGAAACATTGCGCTCTAAGAAAAAGGACCAAATGCAGTCCTTGTGTTTTTCATTTCCCTCCTTCTCAATTATAGCAGTGCACAGTCATTTTTTTTATTCACTGGAAAAAAGCCTGATGTCATCCTCAAACTTCTATTTTGCAGTAAGGTATCCAGCAGTTAAGCAGGCAGGGCATAAAACATCTCCATTTTACAAATTTAACATTCACTGCATATTTTAAAAAACCTAGTAAAACATATTTTTCAATGAAATATGACATTTTAGGAAACAAGTTTTGGAAGAACACCACCTTCTTGATGTTACTTTTTCACCCTAAAAATGGCAGTTGTCAGTTTTCCTTTTTTTTTCAGTTATGTCTTTTTCCAAGGACTCTGCTGAGAATACAGTCCATTTCCTGCCCAGTTCCAGCTGATTGTTATTATTTAAAAAAATTCTAAAGATGTTGTTATTTTTTTTGAAAAGAAAATAAATCCCCTAGCCCAACATGCCTGCTGATCAGGGACTTAACTCACAATCCACTGAAGAAAACAGGAGGTTTGAGGATTGCAGGATGAACTTTTAGATCACACCAATTCAATTAGCTGCTTTTGCTGCTTTGATGGGGAAATAGTATTACAGTCTTGCTGTGCTTATTTCAGAAAAAGTGTTGTGTTTATTGGTGTTTTTTTTTAAACTGGAGATTTGTTGTGATTTAAAGAAGGGAAATTCAGTTCCTAAAATGAGAGCTTCCAGGCTGTTTCAGACTGCAGTAGGTTTGCAAGACTGAATTATAAATTCTGGAAATAGGATGTCATAGTTAAAAAATGCATGGTGAGCCTTATGTATAGTTCTGAATGAGATCTTATGTGATATTTTAGCTGACGACATTGTGATGGAAGATGAACCACAGATGTGGCTGGAGAAGGTAGCTGCAGCCAGAGCCGTGCAAACCATTGCACTGTTCTAAATTCTTGTTACTTGGCCACAAAGGATTATATTTTGCAGTTAGATGGGAGTTTAAACTCAAATGCCTTTTTTGCAGCCAAAGGGTGAATCCTTTAGCTGAAGATTAGAAGGCACAGGGCTCTGGAAATGCTGTCTGCTGTTATTCAAAGTATAAATTATTAGCAATATCAGGATTTCATCCCAGGAGGTGAAATTTCACCCTCCCTACCACCCCACCAAACTGGAGTAACTGAACCGCGTGCAGAGAAACGCCTGAAGGGGGGGAAATGGATTTTGCCCCAGAGTTGCTGGCTCTTCTATAGCATGGCAGGGAATATTTCTAGAAAAAATCCCAAGCATATATGCTATAAAAAAATGAGTATTTATCTAAATGCGAAAAAAGTATAGCAAATATTTCCTTATAGTGACCAGGAACACACAGGGAAAAATTATAAAGAGAAAGTCACTAAATGAGGTACAACTAGAAAGGAATATAATAAGAAGAAAGCATTAAGTGCCTTCTTTACACAGGAAAAGACCCAGGAAAGATTACATCTGTCACTCAGTGAAGAGAGAAAGCTTTGACAGATCACCCTAAGAAAGCCTTTTTTTACTTTCATCTTCGCTACGGGAATCAGCTGTGATCCCACTGCAAAAATTATCAAGCCCAGTGTCAGAATAGTGGGAGCTCTGGCTACAGTAGGAGGAAGAGATTCAGGAGCACTTAGAAAGCACGTAGGCAAGGTCAGGCCATTAAACTCATCTTAGAATTTCAGAACTACCAGTGACCATCCCTGAAGACCTGTGGAGGACCAGTGGTTTCCAGAAGACTCAGACCAGTGCAAACACAGCAGCTGTCTTTAGGATGGAAGGGTGAGAAGGTAGCATTTACCTTCTGTTCACATAAAAATACTGGAACAAAATAATCAAACCATCCATAAAAATCTAGAACAAGGTTTTTGGAGGTAAACAACAGAAAACATGGATTTATTCAGGATAAATTATGTCAAACCCACCTGATCTCATTCCATGACATTGTGACAGACCTTGTGGACAGGGAAGTCATGTATCTTGACTTCTGTCTCATGTAGCAGTCTCACATAAGTGAGCTACAGGATATCCTCCAGATGACATTAATGCAGGGGGCTGGAAGAGGTCGGGAAATCACACTCCAAAATCATACCTTTATGGCACAATTTTAGGCTGGAATAATGTCTGGAGTGGGTCCTGCACCCAGCAATATCCACTACTTTTGTTAATGTCTTAGAAGGTGGAACAGAAAACATTTTGCATGATATCTGCAGATGGTACCAAGCTAGGGGGAACGGCAACAGCCTTTGAAGACAACATTGTAATACAGAATGATCTTGACAAATTGCAGGAACAGTCTGAAAAAATAGGATGCAATTCAAGATGAATCAGTGCAAAGTTGTCACTGATGCATAATCAGCTGTTCAAATATAGGACGGGGACAACCGATTACAAAGCAGTTCTGCAAGAAAGCATCTGGGGTTACAGTGAATCAGGAGCTGTACATGAGTCAACGGTGTCGTCCTGTTGCAAAAAGGGCATATGTCAAACTGGGACATATAAACAGGAGTGTCATATGTTAGACATGTGAAGTAATCCCACTTGGGAAGATTTCAAACGCAAAACAGCATCCCGTTTTCAGTGCTGCACTTCAAAACATGTGTTGTCCAGCCACAGAACTATGAAAATAGTGCCAGGTCCAGAAAACATGACCTACAAGGAATGGCTGAAGAAATTGGGGTTGTTTGTTGAGTAGGTGTAATAAGTCTTCAAATATTAAAAACTGCTGCAAAGAGGAAGGAAATAAACTGTTCTCCATTTCATTTGAGAACACCATAAAGAGAAACAGACAGGTTTCCACAAAGCACTCAATAGTAGGAAAATTTTCTAAGGGTAAGGCAACTAGAATAGATTGCTCAGAGGAATTGTTGAATCTGCATCTTGTTGGTCAAATGTGCCTCAGGAGTGAAACAGAGATAGCTAACCCTATCACGAGCAGACAGGACTGCACCAAACAACTTACCAAATTTCTCTCTTTTCTGTAAGGAATCCCCAGCCTGTCTGCCAAGTTGATTCTTTCAAAATCATTGTAATCCATTTTTTTTTCAATCCTTTTTTCCCAGTAATTTTGAATAAGAAGGAAGCAAACACTGAAGCTGACAATGTCTTTAGCTGTCAACCATATTACATACTGAAAAATTTTCATTTATCAAACCCAAATAATTTCTAACTTTTTTTTTTGTTTGTAGAACTTGTCAGCGTTTCCACTTTTTCTTTCTCTAAAGTGGTAGGCAAAGTGCGAAGGGGGTCATCAACCCCGAGATGAATTTCATTCAAGATGAGTTATGTATGTAACTTCTAGGGGGGGAAAAAAAAAGGAGGAAAAAAGAAAAAACTCCATATTTAATTATCAGCATAGCATCCACAGAAAGAACGACAGACAACAAAAATAAGTAAGATAAGACACTTCAAATAACACAGCTGTGTTAACTGTGACTGCTCACGATGGGAACCGTTATCAAAGTCAAGGACATGAAGCGTATTTGGCCCTTTATTGTACACAAAAATGTCTGTAAACGTTACAACTTTATTGTAATGCAAAACAAACCATAGACATTATCTTGAAAAATCAGAGCAAAACCACCCCAAAGCCATTGCAATAGAGGATTTTCACTATCCCAAATCACACTGTTGTTCCATGTAATCTGCACCTAACCAAGAAATTAGAAAACCTATAAGAACATACCTTGTTGATTGTATATTGCTGTATTTGGGGGGAGAAAATTCCTCCTGGATCCCAGTGGGGAATTCAGCTCATGCCCTGAAGCATGAGATTTGATTACTCTTTTTTGAACATGCATAACTGCCATTGCTATTACTGGTCATAACATTTTGTCAGGAAAGAGAAATATTATTCTGCAATGTAATAAAAATAGATAAAATTCAATATAGCTTCAGAATCATTTGCTACATTTCCAAAGTAAACATTAAGCACCCATCAAGATTATTCCATTGGATAAGCCAAGGAAGCGTCCAGTACTATCTGTTCATTTTATTATCTCTAATTTTCAAGTGTGCAAAAATGCTTTCAGTAAATATTATGGGTTCTTCCTGTGCTGAAAGAGATGCTAAATGACCTTCACCAACTTAGTTATAAATAACAGAAGCAGGGAGCACACAAATGCTGTATAGTTTCAGCTCTGTTCAAACCTATCAGCGAATTCTGACCAGCAGATAAAAATGGACACCAGATTCTGCTTGCTTTTCTTCCTCCTTCTTCATAATCCCACCCCAGTTCCCTCTTGAAAGGCATTCTGTTCTGTCAGCCATAATGGCATCTGCTGGTGGAGACAGGAAGCCATAAATCTGTAGGGTTCCTCTCGACCAAGCCTTGTTAATGCTCCCATTTATCACCGAGGATAGGGTGCCATCTCACTAGTGCTCTACTCAGAAGTCCATCTTCTCAATTTCCCCTTCCCAAAGGAGTAACCATTTAAAACAGTGACTTTCTCATCTTGCATGTGGAGACTGAACTCGCCACTGATACAAATACCATACCCAGTGTGTAGTATTTGGATGTAAGCCATGACACTGGAGAACAATAGCCGCTACTTGCTGATCCCAGACTCCACTGAATCGCTGCTTTGCTTACATCTAGAGCTTGTATCTTTTCAACCTGCACAAAAGTAGCAGATCCCAGAGGGACAGGTTAAAATCTAAGGGGACTCTGTCATTTGCCTCCCCCCCTCCAATGCCTGTTAGTGTCCCAACACATTATGCCATGTCCCATGGTTTGGGAGAATTGTTAATAAAATCATCACTGTGTTAAACCAGCATTTAACACACAATTCTTCATAATCAACAAACTGTCCTAATCAGAGGTGCAGGATCAGCGCAGGGAGGAGAGGAAAAATAAAACCAACTAGAAGTATCTCAATTTTTTTTTTTTTAAATTTTGAAACCAAGATGCAGAAGTTAAAGGGCTCAAAATCACAAATCAAGGCAGGATGAAATGTGAAGAGAACATCCTAGTTTGCCACCCTGCTCGTGAACTACCCGGTCCAGGTCAAATGCGGCACTTACAAGTTAAACAGTGTGTCACTTCTTCTCATCACAGTGCTGGGACAATTGCCCCGATGCTGCAGATGCTGTGGGCTCTCTTGTCCCTGTGTTTACACCTGCCTGTGCTGGAGGCAGAGCAGAAATCCCCTGGTGTGCACCAACAGGATTTTACACGTGCTGCACACAGCTATAAGAGGTCTGAGCAATTCCGACTGATTTGAGCAGAGCTGTTCACTTCTGAGTGAGTTATGCCAGGCAGAAGTGGAAAAATGAGTATTTTATAGTAGTGTTATCCTATTTTATCTTTCAAACTAAGCATTTGCTTGCAACAATAAATACTTTCAAATTGCTTATAAAATTGCTAGAGTTCGCACAGGGAAGGCTATCAAATAACTTAAGTGAAATCAGTTAGGTGGACACTTCCATAAACACAATCTCGTATTAGGCTGCTAAATACAAAGGTCACTTAGGGGTCTTCCCGCAGAAACTCATTCCCTGCCTGAGCTGTGGGACTGCGGTTTGCAGATCGCCGGTGACACTGGCTTTAACACAGCGGCTCTTGCTGGTGCTTTGTAACAGAGCCCGATCTCACAGATTGATTTGAGAGGGATGCAAATTATTCCTATTAAATCCAATAGTTTCATTAGAAAGATACGAACGCCAAAACAGGAAAAAAAAGTATCTGAGAACTCAGTTCCACAGCAAACTCTGGGATTAGGCTATGGAGTATTGCAGAATCCACTTTTAAGAGGTCTTACACGAATTATAGTTGAACATATAGAAATTAACCCATCCTTTCAACCCGAAATCACTTTTAAACCCTCAAGGTGTTAGGAGCAGCTGTGGAAAAAAAACCTGAAATGAATTAACAGGACAGGGGAAGTTATCTCCATGTGTCTTGGGGAACATAAATGTTCAGAGTCCCTGTGTCACCTGCCCCTCCCGGGCCTGGCGGTTCGCTGGGCTCTTGGAAAGCGTGAGGAACTCTGCACGGAGGGACAGGACATGGGGATGCAGAAGCACCTGATGGACCCCTCATTCCCCTCAGGCCAGGTGCCAGGGGACACAGGAGAGCAGAGGATGCTTGGGCAGCACCCACCCCACTCCAGGAACGCTGTCCCACGGCAGAACGACCCCACACGGAGCCCTGGCTGTCACCTGAACTTCACCAAACTTCATGTCCCACGTCGATTGCCCCCTGCTGCTGACTCCGGGACACTCGGCAGGGCGAGGACCGAGACCCC
>NW_010120558.1:0-353 GCF_000699245.1 Pterocles gutturalis
TGTGGGACAGCTGGGAATGGCCGTGAGTAAGGGCAAGGTCCCTCTGGCTGGTCCACTGGGACCCTGGAGCGGGGACAGAGCACAGAAAGGACCTTTTCCCTGCCGCCTCCCCCTCGGTGAGCAGAAGCGTGGCTCTGTGCTCCACCACACGAACCATGTGCGCGTGAACCTCGCTGCCGCTGAGCCAAACTTGTAAATAAGTGTGTTAGGAGAGCAGGACAGGGCGCGTCCTCGTCCCATCACCCAGGTTATGGTCCTTGGTGGATTTCACAAAAAGTGGAGAGTTTCCCAAAGCGCAGGTGCCTCTTCCCAAGCGGCTCAGTGCCAAGAGTTGGGCGGGGAGGGGGCTGCGG
>NW_010120558.1:373-619 GCF_000699245.1 Pterocles gutturalis
GGTCCCAGGCTCGGCCCCCCAGGAGCGAGGGCTGCCCGGGGTGCAGCAGCTCAGCTCTGTGCCGGGTGCTGGCGGTGCCGGATCCTCTGTGGGTATCTGCGGTGGTGCCGGGGCAGCCCGTGGGGCAGCCCTGTTTCTTGGGATTTTAGAGACAGCTCTGTGGGAGGTGGGGGGTGTCACTGTCCCCTTGCACAAGCTCCAAGAAACCACCAGCATGGAGCGACTTTGGGAAAGCCAGAAGCATTA
>NW_010120559.1:0-2449 GCF_000699245.1 Pterocles gutturalis
TGATTCTATGATTCTATGATTCTATGGCTGAACACCTGCCTGCCAGTGGGCAGGCAGTAGTGAAGGAATTCCTTGTTTGCTTTGCTTGTGCACATGGCTTTTGCTTTGCCTATTAAACTGTCTTTATCTCAATCTATGAGTTTTCTCACTCTTCCTCTTACAATTCTCTCCCCCATCCAGTGGGGGGTGAGCGACTGGCTGTGTGGTGCTTATTGCTGGTTGGGGTTAAACCACAACACTGTTGGATGCCATCCAGACAAGCAATAGGGATTAAGGTAACATCTAAGCAGTGAAGATGCTCCAGTGCTTGAGTTAATTTCCTGGAACTTTTTGTTTGTTTGTTTGTTTTGTAGAACATGTATACCTCCCAGTGACTCAGCTTAGTTTACCAGAGTGGGAATCTTGTATCTTATGCTATGTCAAGAGCAAATTTTCAGACACATGGAAAATATTTTGAAGCTATTTGCCTTATTTTGTATGTCTAAACAGTTCTACTTTACCCTTCTTTTTTTTTTTATTTAGTAGCTATCCCTAAAAAACCCATCACATGGTATTAAAGCCTGTATTTGTTAGTAGAAACTCCACTGTGTCTGCTGTACTTTTTCATGTTTCATGAACATATGTTGTACAACTGGCTTGATTATTATAAAGATGTTATTAATCCTGTCTTCTAGCATTCTTTGACCCAAGAGAAAAGTTTAGAGTTCAAGAAGAAGTCTGCTCTCTGTCATATGCATATATCTAAAATGAGAAATAAGTTTAAAAAATGAAAGTAAACAAATAGCTTAATAGGACGCAGAATCAAATTTATAATCATAAGCTAAAGAAAGATTTTTGCAGCTTAAAGGTTTTTTTGGTGTGACCTTTTATGTGTATACGGTCACCCTGGGATTGGCAAAAGTCTCACAGAAAGTTTTAAGTTCATCAGTCCAATGTAACATTAAAAAAAATCGTTTGACAAATGTAATAATTAATACTGAAGGTATTTAAATGTAGTCCAGGCTGCAGATAATCAACATTTAATTCAAAATTATACTGAATTCATTGCAGCTGTTAAGATCAGAAAATGCTGTCTCATCCAGGCAGGGGACACGTTTGATGCTGTGTTATCACAGATGAGATGAGCTTTATTCAATAATTTGCTGAGTACCAACATTACTTGGTGTAAGTGGTGATGTATAGCATTGTCTTAATACAAAATTTACATTTTTTTTTCACTTCACATGAAATTTGGGGTACTGCTTCCTTTCTACTGTCATTTATTTTTTTTTATATTGAAATTAATCAAATGGGGAACAAAATACCACAACTGAATTGAAATTCCTGATAAAACAATTTCATTAAAAACTTTGGACAGGATTTGGTTGTCTAAACAGAGGCATATAATCCCAGCTAAGGTGCTTACAAGCAAGACTCCGGATCTAAAGAAAACCTACATGTTCCTGGAACCACAATTAGAAGCCAGGTGTGATATCCTAAGGTGTCTCAGGTAGCATGAATCACCCGTGTCTGGCACCTGAGTTGAGACTGTCAAAGAGGTCTAGGAGGCTGCAACAGCACACACCTACTTTCCGTCAGCTGAAAAGCGTCATTGACAACAGGAGTTTAATCACCTACTCTCCATTTAGTTGCATAGACTTTAAACTGCTACATCTAAATATCTGCATGTAGAATGTAATGTCACCTAAAGTCATGCCATTTTACCCAACCTAAGGATGACCATAAGAAAAAGGACAACAAAGTTGAACTAATAAAACTGATTAATCCAGCACTATTTACTTTTTAAAGAACATGCACACACTAACATCTCTCCTCAACCTATTTCTAGTCCTGTTTCCCAGTTCACAGGCAACTGAGCTAATATAATCAACAAATATAATGTTCATAGACTAGGTATTTTATACTTTTGTTTTGGTCATCCCACATAAACACTAACAGGAACTCAAATATTTCAGACTTGAGATATACATTTGTCTGTTTCCTTCAATAGCTGAGAGCTATTCTACAGCTTCTGCAGAAAAGTTAATGTCAAACCATCTGAAGAAGTAGTGCTCTAAGGATGGCCTTTCTTATTTTTTTCTTAGGAAATCTTCTTTTGGTTTAAAATACATTCCTAGTAATGAAACCTAGAGCACTGCAGTGTATTCATGAGCTGGAAGAACTGAGCTTAGTCCTAGCTTCAGTGAATGTCTATTCAGGCAGAGCTGATCTTCATCAGAAACAAAGAGGCAGGAAATTTCTCCTGCTAGCAAATCCCCATGAAATGAAGGGAATGGTTACAAATATCTTCAGATAATGAAAGTAGCTGACTCCAGGAATTTAATTTACTGGTGAGTGTGCATTTCTTTTCCAAAGGTAGTTAAAAAGTCTAGTTATGTTACCTCAGCCCACACATTTTTCTTCCCCCTGCTTTGCTCCTCTCTCATTTCCCTCCCTTCTCCTCTTTCCC
>NW_010120559.1:2463-14470 GCF_000699245.1 Pterocles gutturalis
AATCAAAATATGATCAAAAATACTTGCAAATTTTTACCAGAATTAGATAAAGAATTTCACTGAAATTAATAAAACCTGCATTTCTTCTTCTTCGAGTATTTATCAAATAAATTTCTTCCAGACTTGTCTTGTGTGTTTATGTCATAAAATATTTCAGTTGACTCTGCATTATGTGCTTTAGGTCTTACATATCAACAAATATTTTTCAACACAACAATAAAAATGTTATCTGAAAATCCAAAAAGGAACTATGAATAAATATTGTTATACTCGCACTTGGCTGATAGCTGAAAATACTCTTTGGAAATGAGCACTTTGGGAAACAAATCACTACTGATCCTCTCTATCACTGAATGGTGTTTCAGTGCTCCCTTGAATTCTCCAGTCTGTTTGCATCTCTGAACCTTTTCTGTTGTTTTTTATTTGTTTTAACTTTAGATTATACAATTTCTAGGCACAAAGAAATTGTTGTTGTGCTATGGTATATTACAATATGCAGACTTGGAATGTATCGTTTTTCAGTGATAGAAAGAACTTCTGTAAAAATAATACTCTCAAATGAAAAGGCATATAAAGTAAGAGTAGGAAAATGGTGCCATCATTCTCCTTAAGCATTCTTTATTTAATTTACAAAATTATCAGGACATTAACAAAATATTGTATTCATTTCTGATGGTTACACCCAAAAAAAATGCTTAAAAATTCAAAATAATACATAAAAGAGTTACAAGAGTCTTATGAAGTCCAAAAATTTACATTAATTATCAAAACATAGATAGGAATGTGGTAGGTATTAATTTAGAATCAAAACTACATATTTATAAAAATGTTCTAGATTAAGTAGAAATTATTATTTGTTTCAGAGATTATATTTACTGGTTCACCTGAGTTACAAAAAGAATGAGAACAGCGGATTCTAACAGTCCCATCTGGCTGTTAACCTATGAACTAAGCAGCAGATCATTTTTAAATTTCCTTCAAATATTGTATGTATTAATCAACTAGCAGGATCTTCCATTAGCTAAAGCCATAAGGATCGTTCACTTGGCATTGAAATTTGCAGTACTTTCTGACTCTGTGCTTGGATTAATTCCAGCTGTGGACACTTAACTTTGACTGCAGGTTTGATAAATACTTTTGTTTGTTTCACCTACAACCTGGCATCAAAAGGATCCTGTTCCCATATTGTGAACTCACATCAAGTGAATAACTGTCTAGAGATGCCTCACTCTCCACTGTCGGTAGAGAAATCATACAGTAATTACAGTACTACTCAACACACAAGAAATATGGGAAAACACAAGGAAACTCTACACTTAAGAAGTACTATTGCAAATTATTTTCTACAATAGTGTGAGTTAACAAATAGAAACAGTGCAAAATATGTATTTCATTCTCTCTTCTAATAAAACAATGTCTCATTTCAGCCAAAGTGTAGAAACTATTCCGTGTTCATTAGAATCTAGTCAATCACAGACTACTAGCAGAAATCTGATATCTATCACATTTTTCTTTTAGAATTCTCATTGAGTTACACAGGGAGGGTTAAAAATAATCTTTGACTCTAACTGAGAGTCAAACTTTCTGACACTTGTTTTCAGTAATAGAATGAATAAGACTGAGTAGACCTGTAGATTTAATTAAACAATAGTGTTCTTTTCTAAGACTTCCGGTACTCATGAGGTGATACTGGATACACAAGAATTTTCTTTAGAGACCTATAGTTATTGACCTTTAAGCAATATTATGAACTTTTAAAATGAAGTCTTTAAAAATACTATTTTCAAAATTGACCTATTACAGCTGCTTTTATAAAAGTTCTCAAAATATAAGCTGCCTGGAAATGGATTTTTTTTTTCCTACACCAAGAATAGGAATTGGACTCTACAGGAGAGATAGGCAGTGTATAGATTTAACAGACCATTCAGAAATGTCCCAACACAACCCTCTTTGATGTACCAACTTCTTCTATGAGCACCTAAAACGGTTTCCAAATGTTCATTGTTTACAGTTGGATTTTCTTTGACAATATAAACTACCAGTTAAAACAAGAAAACTCAGATCTGCTGGGCAATAAACTCAATAAAAAAGGTCTGAATACAAACCCACTACTGACCACTTAATGTTTCTGCATTAAAATAAGTATTTTAAGACTCAATCCAGAGTTAAAATTTGTTAAAATCTGGGATTTTGTTTTTCATTTGTTGCTATTGCTTTTGTTAGTCATCTTTGTTCTGATGTTGTTCCACTATTAATTAAATAAATTGAATTGCCCACGACACAGTAAGGCAAAATTCAGAGAGGAATATATTCTCAGAACTTGGAACTTTAGAAGTCCTAATTCTGACATGCTCATAATTTCATTGGTCTTTTTTCTCCCTCTTCTTTTACATCTCTCAAAGCTAATTTCTAAGAGATTTGTTACAGTCTCTGAACTATTTTCCGTTTGGCCCACAAGAATCTATTATTGTTTTTTGAACTGAATACACTTGCCAACACAGCTGCACTTAGCAGATTCCAGGAAAAAGTATCTTTCCATTTTGTTCTATTTTGCTTATTCATAAGTTTTCTCATTTGGAGATTAAATAACCTTTTAATAAGTGAAAGATAAGGCACACTTCTGAAATAATTTGACAACACATTTCATTGTGATTACCGATATACCTAGTAATAATATCTAAGGAGTGAAAATTGTTATATTGACAAATGGAAAACTTTTGGGAATCAAATTCTAAACCTAATTGAAGTCTGAAAACAGAACAATTGGAACTCCTAACTACCAAATCTAGTTAATTAATCATCGCCATTTTAGAATACTGAAGTGCATGATTAAAACACAGTAAGCTGCTCGGCTTTTATGGATGAATTAATATAAACGACAAATCTAAGGTATTTCATTGCGTGTAGAAAATAGAGTCACACTCAACATCCTAGCACAAAATAATGTCCACTAGACAAAATAATAATATACACCCTAAAACAATTTAGAAATGTCAATTACATACTCATGGGTACACTATCAAATTGAAGTAGTTGATAATAATGAAGGTATTTTATCAGTAATCACTTTAATTTGTTTGCCAATCATTTATTCAGTTTATCATGCAAAATGACTTGCTTTGATTAATTCTAATTAAAATTGCAACAGAGGAAGCAACTCACTTAGCTTTCGTTATTTATATGGTACATTCTGCTACCAATTTCACTTAAAAAAAAAAACAGTACAAAAGCTGTTGGACAATAAAGTAAGGTTTTTATGATACTCTGATAAGTGTCCTAGAGATCTGAGACTGTGAACAACAATGGAAAACAGTAAATTTAAACAGTCTTCTCCATAATACACCAAATTGGCAGCCTCAGGAAAGGCATAATAAGGTTTTATTGAAGTCATATTTAACTTACTGCAAAAAGAAAATGGTAAATACAAACAAGAATCACACTTGCCTACTTCATGATTAAATTGTTCCTTTGTCAAGAAAGATCTTAACAATATTAACAAATTCAGCAACAGCAAGAGATGAGAGAACTCATAGAATCATAGAATAATTTTGTTTGGAAGGGACCTCTGGAGGACATCTGCTCCAACTCCCTGTTGAAAGAAATGCTAGTTGGATGAGGTTGCTCATACCCATGAGGACTGAATATGCCACAACCTCCGTGGACAACCTCTTCCAGTATTTGACCACCCTCACTGTAAAGAAGTCTTTCCTTGTGTCTAAAAAGAATTTCCTATGTCCCAACTTGGTCCTATCTTTGAGTGCCTCGTATAAGACGTTGGGTCCATCTTTATCCTCTATCAGGTAACTGTTGACAGCAATAAGGTGTCCTCTTAGCTTCCATTTCCTAGGCTGAACAAACTCAGACCTTTCAGCCTTTCTTCATGTGCCATGTGCTCCAGTCATCATCTCTAGTCCATCTTGGTGGCCTGTTCTGGACTGCTGTATTTCAATAGACTTCTTATTCTGGGGACCCCAGAACTAAACACAGTACTCTAGGTGTTGTCTCACCAGAGCTAAATAAAGGGGAGTGTTCATTACCTTCTAGCTACACTATTTCTAATATAACCCAGGATTCAGTTGGCCTTCTTCAATGCTGGGGCACACTGCTGACTTGCTTAACTTCTTGTCCAATGGGACCCCAGGTCCCCAGCCTGTACTGCTGTTTGGGTTTATTCCTCCCCGGTACAGGACTTTTCATTTGCTTTTGTTGATCTCTGTGAAGGTGCTGTTAGCCTATTTTTCTGGGCTGTTGAGGTTCCCCTGAAGAGCAGCCCTGCTTTCCATCATATTGACTCTTCTTTCAAAATTGGTGTCATCTGTAAACTTGCTGAAAGCGCGCTCACTGCCATGATAATGGTCATTAAAGACACTACAAAATGTTGGTCCTGGCATTGATCCCACTTGCTACTGGCCACCCGATGGACTTTCTCCCAAAGTCTGCAACTCTCTGAGTCAGGCAGTCCAGTCAATTTTCCACCCACTTTGTCACCCACATATCCAGCCTGTGTCTCACCAATTTGATAAGAAGACTGTGGGACAGTGTGTCGAGGACCATACTAAAGCCTAGGTACGCAACATCCACTGTCTTCTCCTTATCCAGACCACGGTGGTAAATAGATGGATTAATGGAATAGATGGGTTTAAAATAGGAAATAAATATAGGTGGGTGGTAGGATTCCACATATTATTTTGTTGTGGACTATTGAGGGAGGGGGGGAGGGCAAGGAAGAAAAGATCATTTGTTGCCCAGTGACTGATTTTTTTCTTTTAGAATTAAAAAAGACTAGCAAATAGCCAAAGAGAAAAATGAAATAAAAAAACAAATGTTGTTAATGGTTGCCTTCCAGTTTTAAGGCATGTCTAATATTTTTACAAAGAAAACAAAATAAGGTCCAGTTTTCACACTGTTTTCTCTACATTGCTATAAAAGCTGACACAGAAAACATTGTTTATAGATAAGGCTTAAGAATTTGCAAGGAGAAATTAAGAAAAAATAAGAATTAAGTTTGAACTGTTGTCTGCTAGGTCAAAACTAAGTGTCAGTATATGCTATAGATTCATCAAGAAGTTATTTGATCTTAAAGAGTAATGTAAAACCAAGCTATGTGAACAGAAAGCAGAAGTTTTTTTTTTTCATATCTGAGTCAGAGCTCCTTACAGAGCAAATAGTTTATTTACATTGTCAAAGTTAAAACAAGGGACTTTTTTATTAAGATCTAGACACTTTTGCAAATACTTTATTTAAGAGCTTAAAGAGTCTTACTGAACTGAATTTTATTTAAAAAAAAAAAAAAAAAGGCAAATAAGCAAAAAACTCTGCCTTACTTCTGGAAAACGAAAGTGAGGTACAATTATCTTAGAGTTAGATCCAGAACATAAACCTCTTCAGAGACCATCATGGCTCCTAAATCTAGCACCTCAAATTCAGTGGTCAAATAGAGTCACATCTTCTCTAAATAGCTGTAGAAGAAGTTTGAGATTAACGTATTTATCAGCAAAACTTGTAAAAGATGTATAGCTATGGTAAATCATCAAATGCAAGTTTAAGAACTTGGATAAACATAAATTCTGATGAGGAAAATTGAACAGATCTTTATCATAAACATTAGAAAAAGACACTGAAAATGCCACAAAGTCACCAGAGAACACTTAGCAACAGCTTCCAGTGTATTGGGGTAGAAACATTAAGTAGCAATAAACTCTCTCTCAGTCTTGCTTTACAGTCCAGGAGATTTAAATGCTTTCCTGGACCAAACCAAACTCTCTGTGGATCTCTTTGCTGGCATTTCAGCAGTTCAGCTTTGAGTCAGCTCTCTGTTTCTGGAGAATGCTCTTTTCCTCTCAGGAGCCTTCCATTGTTCATTTCTATTGCTAGCTCTGTACTTGGTGTTGTTCTCATTCCCTTCCTGCCCCTGGTTGTTACTCCACACTTTTTTCCCAGGTGGCCATGTTCAGCTGTGTTTATGAACAGAACCACTTTTCCCTTCTCCAGAAGGTCCCAGCAGACTGCAGCATCTGGGACAAGGCAGACAGGCATTCCCTGTTGTGTTTTGCTGCCTTCTCACAGTCCTTGTCAAGAAAACCCATAATGTGCTTTTACAATACACTGTGCTTTTAAAATACACAAGTGCTTTTACAATACACTGAAAATTGGTCTGTCTTGTATCTGTAGATTAATTCACTTTAGACAGTGAATGTAAGTAGCAGAAGGACTCCTATATTCTAGGTGAGTGTTCTGATCATTGAGTTATTTGACAAAAGGAGGAGACTATGACATCCTTAAAAATTACTGCTTTCATTCTCTTCTGTTGTAAAGTTCAGAACTTGAAAGGGAGGCACTCCCTGAAACAAATAATGCCTAATTTTCATAGTAAATGTGGTTTCAAACTTCTCTCTCATCTACTATTTTACTAGCTGACGCAGTAAGTTTAAGAAAAAAAAAAAGTTGGAAACTAGAAATTCATCGTATCCAGCTAAATTTAACTCCATTATAATACCTACTATGTAATTTAGTCCCAGTCTGAAGATTACAATAAGCTACATATGCTTGATTGAAATAAATGACATATGTATATTACTGTACAGATTTATGTAGAATAGTTCAGAAGATGAATCACATTAGAACAAGCACACTGAGAGTTTGCATAGACAAGACAGGCTGATATTATTTAAGAAATATCTTGTCTGGGATTTTTAGCTTTTAAGATGTGATACTGGACATAAGAGTTCATGCCTTTGGTGGTCTGTTGTTGGTCTTTAGTGGCTTGGTGTTGGTGAGTGCTATATTATTTATTAAAGCACAAATTTAAAATAAAATACTTTTTAAATTGTTCTATATTAAAATCTCCAATGTTCGTCATTTTAACTGGTTGAATTTGATCAGTATATGGGTTAAATAGATGGTTGGATGTAGGAAACTATGTGGATAAGAGTGTTGTTTTAAAAAGAAAAGATTAACTGGAGAGGGAGTGTATATAATGCCATTCTTTTTGAGTAGCAGAGCTGTTCCTTAGCTTATTTCATTTGTATTCTTTGCCAGTGTGATTGTTAGTTAGCCAGTCCAGTACACGAGGTGATGCCAGATCTCAAAATATATTGTATTTATTTAGGTCTGTATAAAATTGAAGGATTAGCCAGACTATGTACAGATCAAACATAAGGGGAAAAAATAAGTCTGAGGAAAAAAAGACGACAAAACCCTTGTCAAACACCCTGGAAGATTTGTTGGGAAAGACTGCATAAAAGTTATAGACTTCACCCAAAAGAGCTTATATCCATATCCCTAGTGGAGACAACACTTAAGGCATTATCCTTCCAGAGGTGACTTACAGCAAATCAGATCAATTAAGAACAGATCAAAAGAAAGCATTTTTATTTAATCTTAACATAAAAAGTTATGGACATTTTTTGTCTCCTTCCTTCATCGATTTCTTTTATAAATATGTGCAATGGTGTTGTCTACTTCAGGTGATGTGAATAATCTGCTTTTATTTGTGTTTTCTCTTGACATGTCTGGAGATCAGGTGGTTTTAAAGATAACTATAAACGAGACAGGAGTTGCCCAGGCATATAACACTATAAACCACAGGCTTGAAAAACCTGCTTCAGCTCCCATCATATTCTACAGTCTTGATAAGGTAAACACGGAAATTGCATACAAATTTCTATGAGTGACGAAGAAGTGGTCTGCACATTACAGATATCAGGAGAAGCAGGAGGATCTCCTAGTGAACATTGTTAATGAGGAAGGATGTTTAACATACAGAAGATACTGGGGAGCTTGCATAAATCCCAAGAAAATGTCTTCTATTAGCTTAAGCTGCAGGTTCTGCAAACATGTAGGCTGAGAATGTGCTTGCAAGGAGCAGACTCACCCTGCTTTAGGCATTAGCACCCCTGTAACTTCCCTCTTCTATGAACATGATGAGCTGTGCAGCTACATGGAAGCCCCAGACTTGTAAATGTTAAAAATCTCCACCCACCGAAAAAGGAAGCTGTGGAAGCTGTCCTAGTCTTATTCCTGGAAGAGTAGGTCAAATCATTAGTTGTCACTTGGGTCATATTGCTGTTATAGTTCACCTGAGTGTTTCTGATAGCACTAAGAAGGAAGCTGTACTGTGGGAGACCAAATTTTTTTATGTCTTGGGCAGCTGAGGAGTTGTATCTTTTTTATCCTCCTGGACCTGCTACCTTTGAGACTTATTAGGACAGTTATGTTATCTCATGAATTAGAAGCTAGACTGGAACTTAAGATCTCTGTTCCTTGAAGCTGTGTCCACATCAAAGAGCTCATTTAAAATGAGAAAGCAAGTACAAACAGATGTGATAGGGTGAAGCCACAAAAGCCTTTTAAATATTAAAATAGGTAAATATCAATTATTCTGATTTTAATTGTTTTTTATATTTCATACAGAGGCATTTTTTACTGTTTTTCTTCTATTTCCAGTTCAACACAATCTGAATTCCGACACGTAAAATAGTATTTTCTAAACTAAATATTCTATTAACTCTCCTCCAGAAACAAATCAGTGTTCATTCCAAATATTACCTGAAGGAAAAAATATTTAATATCTATTATAATAACTTAACACAAAAACAGCTGTACACCTTCCTACTGTCTCTGATGGTGATAGATTCATAAACACAGGGGGAGCACACATGTGGGTGTTCTCTCTTAATGTAATCTCAGTTTATTGGTGATGGAGAGGATGATTCAAGGATGAGCAACTGGCTTCTCCCCATCTTCCGAGAGTAGGAATTCTGAGCTCACCAAATATAAAAATATCTCTTAATCTGTACAAGAGATGTGAGGAAAAATTTACTCTTTCTCGTCCTGTTAGTGTTCTTTCTCTTACATACATTCCATACTGCTGTTGGACGGCGATAGTTTAGCAGCTTTCACAGGAATTGTTTCTGATGTCCATGTACAGACATGGAAAACAACACCAGTTATATAAAGAGTTATCATACATCTAAATTCCTGAAATACTTTTATTTTTTTGTGTGTTTCAGGTGCATTCTAAATTAACCCGGACTGCACTTTGTGGTGATGAGCCTTCGTTCTTCTTAGTTAGCTCACTTTTAGTATCACTTGGAGTCCACAACATGGACCATCACTTCTTTAGACACTTTCTAAATACCTAAGAAGAAAGAGGATATAAACAGAAATAATAATAACAATAAAATTATAAATCAACGAAGGCCAGAGTAATAATGAAGTGTGGAAGTTAATTGTTTCTTCTGAGTTTGAGGCAGACTAGTTTAAATATGACATATTAGTTCAGCCGTACTTGGAAACGTTAAAAAAAAAAAAGGGGAAAAAATACTATGGAATTTTAAATTATTCCTAGAAAGCTACAAAATATTTTATTTACCAAAGTTCTGCAAAACATTATGTCTAGTTTACAGCCTAGAAGGCCCTTGTTTTTTTTACAGTCTCTTTTTTTGTCCTTTTTTATTTTTTTTTTCCCCTTAAGTTTATTTCAGAAGAAACGTAAATTATAATGCTTATTCTGTTCTTCAGGAAGAGATCAGCAAGAAAGGAGCACCTCTGCTTCTTAAAAAAAAATTACATTGACAAACTGTTTTCAACACTTATTCTCCTGGATATGTTTTTGCCTCTTGGCTGTTTTCCCAAAGTACTTGGAACAGATGTTCCTGTTTGAAGACCTTGCTATATGTACTTATTTGGGGGAGCTTGCAGGTTCAGCTGATTTGTGTCTGTGCTGTAAGAGTGGCCATTTACTGCTCTTGAGCCTATAGACAAGGTTCAGAAGAGTCTGCAGGGTTGAATTATCCTCTGTTCCTGATAAGGCATCTTTGTCTGGTCTTTGAACTTCTTTGCAAAAGATGGTTAGAGCCTGAATACCATACCTTGATCTGAAGAGGGGAAAAAATAGAGCTGCGATAACCTGTTATTAAATATCTAAAAATGATGTTTCATCTGTTACGAATTGGGTTACATTCTAGCTGGCTTGATTACTCATTAGGTGATGTGCCATGCTCTGAACTGTGATATCCTTCTGAATAATCTGAGTAATCTTATTAAGACATTTGTGCTGTACTGGTTTTGAGTAGTAATTTTAGTAATCTGTGATAAGTAGATTGGGTCATATTCAGTGGATGAGATTTTGAGTTTAAAAATACATTTTTATTTATTAAAATGACAAGAAAATCAGGACTTATTTTCTTATGTAATCATATATCTTCTAAATTCACAGTTTCAACACCTAAATTCTGATGTCTGTGATGATAATTCTAATTTTAAACAGATGACTAATACATCTAGTTTTATTAAGATCGGATAACTACCTATTAAGACTTACTGAAAAATGAAGAACATTTTTTATAATTATAACTCTGAGTATTGGTTGTGGGGCCTCCCTCTTGGATTCTTCAAAATATCTTAATTCCATAGCTTCCATTTGGAAATATATAAATCAATAGCTTTTTCTCTGAACTCGGTAACTCAAAATTGTGCTTGCTTGGATACGTCAAAGAATGCCTCCTTTTCAGTTAATAGGATGGTAGTATAAATGACTTTTTATCCATGTGATCTACTTGATAAATCTATCTCTCTGTGGTTTGTTTTTGTTGTTGTTGTTGTTGTTGTTGTTTGAGCACTTTCTCTAATTGTTTCAATATTTTATGTAGGTTTGGCTTAGCTTATCTGTTACCATTTCCCAGATGAAATGCTAATTAACCTTCCCCTAATAATCCCTTTAGAAAATTCCCATTGTGGGTGCTCATGTATGGTAAAGTCTGGTTTATCATTCAACTCAATATAACTTTTAATTTCATCCTTAATTTCATCCACCACCAAGGGAGACTTCAAATTAAAATTATTAAACTGCCTGTCAATTAACAGGAATGTTTGAATAATTTGCCTTGTACCCAAACTGATAAGTACATGCTCTGATTAGATGACTGTTCTTCATGCTAGACCAATATAGTATGTTGAAACAGCTCATTTGTATATCAACACACTTTGAAATCTTATCCATGATGGGTACATGCCCCAGTAAGCACACTGGTATCCAGTAGCTTCCAATTTAGATTCAGGGACACAGACTTCCATGCTCATTGCATTGAACAATCATATCCATGCTGGAAACTAACAAGTACAACCGGTGTAACTGCTAAGAAATTATTTGTCTCAGCTGATAAATACAATTAATCTCAGGCCTGTCCCCACTCAGTCTTTCTTGAAAGCATTTGCGTGACAAATTTATGGTAAATGCGTACTGATAATACAGTGTTTGGAAGGGACTGTCAAAGGATCTGTTCTTCTATGTAAAAATATAGACAAATGTCAAAAGGCTTTGCAATGCTCTTAAAAACTCAAAGCAAACAGAAAGCCAGTCACAGATGTTCCACACAGAGGAACGTTCTTCCTTTTCTACCAAGCTTGTGGGACAGGGACAGGTTTCAGAATCATAATCTGTTTTTGGTGTCACTCTTGAAATGTTGATAATGTGGTTTCAGTGTAGTGCTTCAGTGTGCTAAACTTTAACCTACTGTGCAAGGAAAAGGCTTTTAACTAACTAAAACTGCAGAAATTGCAGCACATCCATTGCATACGAGGAATTAAAAAAAAAAAAAAATGGTTTTGCCCTGCAGATTACTACCTCTTGGCTGGAAATTAATGCTTGGCAAATCATACTTGGTTGCAATGCAACTAAAATCTCTCTGCATAAACAGCTACTGCAATAAGGTTTTAACTCAGACTTTTTTTTTTGTTTTCCTGTTGTCATATTCAAAGCTATAGCAGTACACTGTACTTTAGGAGATGATTTGTACGACATATCCGTAGACTTTGATTGTAAAAGCACACAAACATCTTGGTCCTACAGTGTTTGACAGTAGAAAAATATCCAAAAAGCAATCAAACTGCTGTCTTTATGTGTGTGAGCACTCAGATTCAAATATTAAAGGCAAGGAAGAGTATGCTTATGTGGCTAGGGGCCAAAACCACACACCCGCTCACACAATTCCCGCCCCGCGCCCCC
>NW_010120559.1:14501-21358 GCF_000699245.1 Pterocles gutturalis
CCCCTCATCCGAGGATAGGGGAGAGAGTTAAAGGGGTAAAGGGAAAAAAGGACTCGTGGGTTGAGATAAGGACAATTTAATAACTAAATTACAGTAATATTGAAAATAATACTATATACAAATACACAAATGAGTGATACACAGTGATACTGCCCCCCCGCCCCACACGATGATAAAAGACTCAGCCTGTTCCCGGCTAATGATCCCAGAGCAGGGAGAGTCCCGAAACAACACCCACGATTTCCCCAGGCGGGGGGTGCACCGCTCCTGGAGACAACAGTCTGAGCATCCCAGACCGAGTGCTGACCGGGGTGTGGAGGGGGGAAGAGCGACCACCTGGAGTGAGATGATCCAGAGCTAAGAGAGATCTGGAAACCAAAGGGACCCTGAACAAAAGGGGACAATCTTCCAGAGGGTCCTCACCTATATACTGGGCATGACGTGTATGTTATGGAATAAATTATTGGCCACTCGGGATCTCAATCTTGAACCTAAGATCAAATCCTAGGCTAGTAACTGAGGCTGTGTTCCCTCCCAGCCTCCCCTCCCCTGTCTTCAGGGAGCAGAGAAGCTGAAAGACCTTGAACATATATCCTGGCAACAACTGTAAACATCATTTCTTATCAGCTTTCTTCTGAGCACAAATCCAAAACACAGGCTCTTGCCAGCTATTATGAAGAAAGTTAACTCTGTCTCTGCTTAACCCAGGACAGCATGGGTCTTGTCACAGAGAGAGACAAAGTGAAATGCCAGCTTCCTGTGTTATATGTGTAAAGAGGTTGGGAATTTTTTGACAGAAGTTGCTTAAAAATATTTTTAGTAGCATAGCCACCCTTACTGATAACCTTTGAGCAGAGAAATATTTCTTTGTTCATATGCTGATCTGGTTTCCTCTGTGTCACAGAGGAATTCAGGGTGAGGTAGCTACAAGGACAGAAGCTGTGACATTACATTTAAAATGCGTCTCTCAATCATGGTGAGTACAAAAAGGGGTAAGTGATTTCTATTCTTAAGCTTCTATTTTAGGGCATACTTGTACATTCTGTACACAATATTCTCACTCCAACGGAGGTCTCTGCCAAGGTTCAGTCTGGCTGGTTACCCCACCACAGAAAGGATACTGCTTCCAACCCTGCAGTCTGCCTTGGGGCTGGCTGATGCCCTGGACCCACAGACAGTGATTCCACTGCAGGCTTGACTTCCGCACAGTGTCAGACCTCAGTGTACAAGTCTTCCCATCAGAGGGATTGCTGTTTTCATTATTTATTGTTTTATAACTTAGATAGAATCATCGAATCATAGAATCATTAAGGCTGGAAAAGACCTGAAGGATCAAGTCCAAACATCAACCCAACACCACCTAATCCAGTAAATCATGTCCCAAATGATTACCCTAAGCCAGCACTGGCCTTGGTGCTCTCATCACACAGGCTGGGTACTTTGACTCACACATACACAGCAACATGTCTCATCCCTTGAGACTCCCAGACCCCACAATTCCTCCAGTAGCTGGTGAGGACTTCCCGGTGAGGTCTCTCCAATAACCAGTTCTTCCCATGGCCTCACCCTCAGAGATACATCCCAGGTCTCTTCATCTACCTGCCAGCTAGTCTGGTTTGCCCTTCACCAGCACTCACACACTCACCTGCACACTCGCTCTTGGTCTAGTTGCTGTCACCACTGACACATGGATCTGACCCCTACTCTGACTCCAGTTGGCAGCACTTAGACACCCATATACACACATGCACACCAAACAGTGTCTCACCCAGGAAAATAGTTAGACATGGAGTTTAATAAGATAGGATGGCCTGCACTGATCAGGTGCAGGGTATAACCAGACAAGAGTACCCACCAGCCAATAGTTTACATGTAACTGGCCCTTTTTATACCTTTATCTCTCCGTTTCCCCATATTTGTTCCTCCCCAAATCAACTAGATCCACCCCCTTCCCTTTCTTTAATTCTTCTCATACACATCTCAAAGTAAGCCTTGTGTAATCCCACAATGTGTCCCACACCTCCAGGCAGCAACCTCCCCCATAGCCCAAAAGGTTCTCTAGTGTTTACTTATCTTGATGGGTGTCACACCAGGACCATTGATCTGAGGAGTTCCTGGGACAGCCTTGGGAGGGGTCTGGACAGGGGGACCCTTCTTCTGAGTCCTTAACTTTTTTTCTTGCCTACATTTGTGCCCCTGTGCTTCTCTGGGTTTGTGCAGATGGGCCTTCGGTAGGTTAATGGCACCTGTGATGGGATTGGGAGCAGACCAGAAGAGTATTATTTGGGCTCCCCTCCTGCTGTTGCTTCTCTGTGTTCCTTAGTGGTATGTAGATGAGCTTTGATCACATAGCCTAACACATTTATTTTGGACAAAGGCTGCCCACCTAAACTGAATGTAAAGTTAACCTAATAAAAGGATATGTGGAATACAAGTTTATTTTATAAACATCTTGTGAATAACCAGAAAGCTAGATGTCAGACAGCTGTTAGCAATATGTAATCTGACTGACTGTTCCTGGTGGCTTTGGTTTATAAGGCACTAAGTTTCAAAATATAACAATTATATAAAATTTTTAAAATTTCCACCTGTATCTATACCTCAGAAATCCCCAATTACGTTGCAATTTACTGCCTTTTAAATTTTAGGGTATGTCTCTTACCATGCAGTATTTAAAGTACAAAGGTTGGATAATTTGTCCAGGATTTGGAGGAACAAAAAGGGGTAATTTAGAATAACAACATAAGCACTTAGCATGCACCTAAACTGTAGGTATTGAGAGAGATAGGATTCCTGATACAAGTGACAAAATATTCTTCATGCACAGCAGAAATAGATAAGTGTTTTTTTGAAGGGGGTTGGGTGGTGGCAAATCCATCTACTAAAGATATTAACATGACACCCTCCACAACTAGCAGTATTTACATAAAAGCCTACACAGAACTTTTTCATTCACTCCATCCATAGAATAATGTTTTAGAGTGGCTAAGTAGGTCCTACTCGTCCATCCCATTGTCAAACAGAGACAATCTATATTCCAAGGACACTTGTCCCTCAGGTGTTCAAAGATAAACCTTTCACTCTGATTCCTTTTTTCTTAATTTTCCATTATCTTCATTCATCCATTTTCCTCGTGAAGGAATTAATGGAGCAGGAGGCAATACTAAAGGAGAACATTATACCTCATCCTAAAGAGGAAATGAATGACGGTGCTGCACCACTGCTGTATTCTTCTGTAGCTTCCATTCTTGGATGACAAGAAGCTCTGCCTCAGGCATTCTTCACAAGAAATGAAAGGTACATGTCTGATGTGCTCTGCCACTTCAGAGCTAAGGAATAATAAAAAAATGGAATTAGAGAAGTAATACCTGATATGACAAAAGATTTTGATCATCTTTTGGAAAATAATCCTTTCCTTGCCTTGCTTTGCCTTGGAGTTGACAGTTTCCTCAGGAAGAGACAGAGGAGGGGATGAAGGATTATGATGAACTGGCAGTATCCCAAGGTCCTCACTAAGACTGATACAATTTTCATGATAAGGTTTTTCCTCCTCAGTCTTAAATCCACTTAGGGGTCTTTTGGTATGTTTTGTATCAGACTGTTTCTTTCTCATTGGTTTCCAGTTAAAGTTTGAAAATTGCACAATTTGACAGCCACAGTTGAAAAAAAAGGGCTATTGCTTGCTAGGGGTGTTGTTTGAGGGCAGCCAATGGGTGTCAGACCATGACTCCATATGATATTCTCAGGGCTTCAGCTACAACAGATCGGCAATAGCCACTTGATCTCTAAGGGACAGTGACAAGCTGAAAGCAGCTTAGGTCAAAACAAGAACAGACAAGTACCAGAGGCCCTGCCCTAACAGGTCAACAAAGACCAAAGTTCTTTACTAGTAATGTCAAAAATCAGATACACTCAGCTATACCTTTATTTTAAATTTCAATCAGTTAACTGTTCTATAGTAGTCTGAAAGGTGTTCCAGAAGATGTTCTGCATTGCCTTGTGTTTGTTTTTTTTTCCTCTCCAGAGCTAAACTATGTGCTTTTCTGATACCAGAGTGCCCCCTCTGTCCCTTAGGTATCAGTCTGGTGTCAGTTATTTTGGTACAAAGATGCAAAGATTCCTTCCATTAATAAACTTGCTAGAATACTGAAATTGAGTACATGGGGAGATTTTACTGAGAAATCCTTGGAGAGACACAGCTGAGTGAGCTTTTGGCAAGCTTGGTTCAGTTGCTCTGTATTGCTCACATGCAAACCAATTTTCCCAGTTGGAGAAACAGTCCGTGTTTGCCAGGACCAGTCAGAGAGCAAACCAATACATGGGTCATACGGATAATTGAGGGCCAAACGTGACTATGTGCTTAAACTGGAGTAAAAAGAATAGTTTAGCCCTGGCCTGGTGGACTCTCGGACTCGATTTCTCTTTTACTGCATAACTTCCTTAGTCACTGAGCTATCAGATCCTTTGGGACATAAAAGATTTGTAGGGTACGAACAAGGTTTTGATGGAGATTTGGAATATTTTATGGTTCTGTTTGCTTGCAAGTGTTCTAGATAACATGTGACCACATTATTAAGGACATCATAAACTTTTCAGCTTAAGTTCATTACTGATTTTCCCTATACAGGTCTTTCAGACTAGTTTTCAGCAGCAGGGTGAACTTCAGGCAATATGCCCAATATGCAGCACATTAATTATGTGAACTGAAAAAGACCAATACATTTGCAGACCAAAAATACATTCAGAAGGACTTATAGCTGTGAGCAAAAATATCAATAAATTAAGGGTTGTAAATATTCTATAACCGCAGCAGTAGTTTACAAAGCAGAATTTCTAAATGCCTGGAAAATCAGAGTAAAAGCAACAGAGAAAGCAAAGGCAATCAGGAAGAGGAACACAAATGGAGAGTTACTACTGTGTAACACAAAATACTTTTCAGCAATAACAGCTGGTGACCAAATGAAGATGGTTCGGACTGGGAATTAAGTAACTCTGCCAAAAATTATTATTCTTGATTTTCCCTTTCCTTCTACCCAGTACATGCAGAAAATCACATCTCCCAGATGAAATCAGTCAACCAGCTAAACAAGCCTGGTCTCTTTCTCAGTACAAATGCCTCAAATGAGCAGGCAGCCTCTAACCTTCTGCTCTCCAATTACTAACCTATTCCCCATTTTCCCTTTTCACCCCTTTTAACAATATCGCAGGCTTCACATATAGTTCAATTCTTGCTGTGGCTTTTGAAAGCTGCTAGAAAACTTTTTTATCTTTTTCCTCTGGGGCTTCTGGAGTTACTCCTGAAGTGCAAATAGAACACTGTTATATTGCGTTCAGCAAACCAAGAGGTAAATCTGCTTTTAGCTGCAAAGAACACCAAAAAGGCTACTTGTTAGCCTACTCAGAATACTCCTTTTATTGAGTGGAAGAGTCAGAGGTTAGAGTCTACCAGCCTTTCTGTTCCTTCTCGGACTGAATTCTGATACTTAAGGAACAGACTTTTTTTATTTCTTTTTTCTTATTCTTATGATTTTTTTTTTTTTTTGTTCTGGAGTTTTCTAATAACAAAATTATGCCAATAACATATCTCTGGTGGTAACCTTACTTACCACTTTTACAGATTTTATTGACAGTGAATTCGGAAAAGCCTTTTAAAGCTCTGCTTTTAGAACAGAGAGGTTAATTGTAATGCAGATAGAACACACTATAGCTTAATGTCCTCTTAGCTGTTCTAGAGACAGTGAGAGCTCCTGTCACATGTCAAAAGTACAACTATATTCTTCATCTTGATTTTTTATGGAAGTGGCTGGATTAAGCCCATATCCATTGTTGTTCTCTTTCTGTTGTGAGATTGACATTAAGCAAACTCAGCATCTCTTTACGTCTCTACCCATTCCCCTGCACTGCAAAAATGTGGAGGTGATTCCAGAGGAATTAGGAGAATGAGCCTTCTGCAGGCATCTGGTGAAGAGAAGGGTATTAATATTGGTAGCAGTTGCAGTCTTCACTGCCAAGAGCTCAAGCCACACTGTTCAAGTTGCAGAAGTCAAAGGCAGCGACTGGGAGAAGGAAGAACCACCAGCTGTAGGAGAAAATCAGGTTCGAGACCATCTAAAGAACGTGAAGGTGCACAAGTCCATGGGACCTGATGAGATACATCCGCAGGTCGGTTTTCAAACTGCTATCCATCATATTTGAGAAGTCGTGGCACTCTGGTGAAGTTCCCACTGACTGGAAAAGGGGAAATATAACCCCCATTTTTAAAAAAGTAGTAAAGGAAGGCCCGGGAAACTACAGGCCGGTCACTCTCACCTCTATGCGTGGCAAGATCATGGAGCAAATCCTCCTGGAATCTATGCTAAGGCACATGGATAACAAGCAGGTGACAGGTGACAACCAACATGGCTTCACGAAGGGCAAATCGTGTCTGACGAATTTGGTGGCCTTCTATGACAGGGCCACAGCACTGGTGGATAAGGGAGGGCAACTGGAATGATCTGCCTGGACATGTGCAAAGCCTTTGACACTGTCCCACATGACATCCTTCTCTAAGTTGGAGGGACATGGATTTGACGGAAGGACCACTCACTGGATAAGGAATTGGCTAGACAGCCACACTCAAAGTGTTGTGGTCAATGGCTCAATGTCCAAGTGGAGACTGGTGACAAGAGGTGTTCCGCAGGGGTCAGTACTGGGACCAATGTTGTTTAACATCTTTGTTGGCAACATGGACAGGGGGATCGAGTGCACCCTCAGCAAGTTTGCCAATGACACCAAGCCGTGTGGTGTGGTGGACACGCTGGAGGGAAGGGATGACATCCAGAGGGACCTGGACAGGCTTGAGAGGTGGGCCAATGCAA
>NW_010120559.1:21384-23930 GCF_000699245.1 Pterocles gutturalis
CAAGTGCAAGGTCCTGCACGTGGGTCAAGGCAATCCCAGGCACAAATACAGGCTGGGCGGAGAATGGATAGAGAGCAACTGTGAGGAAAAGGACTTGGGGGTATTGGTTGATGAGAAGCTGAACATGAGCCAGCAGTGCGAACTTGCAGCCCAGAAAGCCAATCGTGTCCTGGGCTGCATCAAAAGAAGCATTAGCAGCAGGTCAAAGGAGGTGATTCTCCCCCTCTACTCTACTCTCATGAGACCCCACCTGGAGTACTGTGTTCAGCTCTGAGGCCTCAAAGATAAGAACATGGACCTGTTGGAGTGAGTCCTGAGGAGAGCCATGAATATGGTCAGAGGGTTGGAGAACCTCCCATATGAGAACAGGCTGAGAGCATTGGGTTTGTTCAGCCTGGACAAAAGAAGGCTCTGAGGAGACCTAATAGCAGCCTACCTAAAGGGGCCTACAGGAGAGATGGGGAAACACTCTTTATATCAGGGACTGTAGTGATAGGACAAGGGGTAATGGTTGTAAGCTGAAAGAGGGTAGATTTAGAGTAGACATTAGGAAGAAATTTTTCACTGTGAGGGTGGTGAGACACTGGAACAGGTTGCCCAGAAAAGTTGTGGATGCCCCACCCCTGGAGGTGTTCAAGGCCAGGTTGGATGAGGCTTTGAGCAACCTGGTCTAGTGCAAGGTGTCCCTGCGGCAGGGGGGTTGGAACTCTATGATCTTTAAGGTCCTTTCCAACCCTAACCATTCTATGATTCTATGATTCTATACATAAACAGACAAATAAGCACATCTATTTTATTTGTTTTTATTTTGTGTGTTTGAAAAAGGAGCCAAATATGAAATGGAAAAAAAAAAAAAAAGTCCTCATTGCACTGAAGTATAAAGTACTGAACTAATCAACAGGGCCTAAACATGAGTGTGTGATTAACCTTATTGAAAGAAATAGGTTCCAGTCCTGGAAAAGGAGGAAACTACTATTTAAAAGAAGGAGGAAGGAAGAAGAGGAAGATAAAGACTGTGTTGCTCATATGCTGTAAGATGAAAGATGTTTGGAAGTCTGATGCGAACTGATAGACTGCTCCAGGTCTTCTCTGTGGTGAATGCGTGCTAGTGCTAACACATTGGCACAAACCTAGGTTAGTAGAAGCCTTTATCTAATAGCAGCATTTTGATAAGAGTAGCTAGCAAAGTGAGGAATACTGTTTCATACTGCTTACTCAGTAGTATGAAACTTGGCTTGTGGGATGAAGGAGAGCTGTGGCTACCTGGGTCACCCTCCACAACATTAGCTTTACTCCCAGTAAGGCCTGGTACCCATAAAGTTTTGATAATACTAAACTATCACCTAGATGCTTCTGCATAAAGAGGAAAAAAGTCTGCTGACCTGATAATTGCATTATTAAAGGAGAAGACGCTGAATACTTATAGTTTTTCTCCAGAAATAAAGTATTGTAGGTTATGTGGTTTGTTTACCTTAACTGCTTTATTTTACTGGAAGCAGTCTGCTTCTATCTTTAAATTGTCTCATATTTTTTCCTGTTTTTTTATAAAAATATAGTACAGTGGGAAAGTAAAAGGAGTGTTTCCCTCTGATTAGCCACCATCATCAGCATTTCTATTTCTCCTGCTGGCTGCAACTGTACTTTTAATTTTGTTCAATATTTAAGTCACATTATCATGCCTAACAGGCTGAGTAAACAGGCAATTATTTCAATTTTCAAAATCTGATTGGATAGTGTGTTCATGTATATGAGCGTTTGCTCAAATTAAGTGTCTTGTAAATTAAATTCTGCACTCTACATTAAAAGCAGATATCCTTAGAGGAGATGTCCTTTAAGCTATATGTTAAATGAGCAATGTTATATCCATGATCTTCTGTACATGAACACAAGAATCTGTGGTATATTCGATTATGATTCGTGTTAAAAGAAATGGAGAAGAGCTGCTCTCATGCTGCTGTGATGGAGAAAACTACAGCAGCCATGGCCCAGAAATCTCCTTTCTCAAGGATCCTTCTTGCAGTTTAGGAATGAAAGAAATGGGACAGTAATGGGATTGTGTGAAAGAATTCATCCTCAAGACAGAAAGGGTATTTGACTTAGTTGTAAAGAAATCAGAGACCAAAGATAAGGGTACTTGAGTTGAGCATTCTCATTAACACCACGGATTGAATTGTAATCTGCGTTGCAGGGATGGTCTTTTTGTTTGTTTGGTTGGTTGGTTTTTTTAATATCTAAAAGTAACTTCCAGGAAAGATGTGACAACACAACCCCCTTTCCAGTAAACTCAGTTGAAATGCAAAGTAGGAAAGAGGGCATGATGATATTCCTGTGCTGAGCTAGTGCCTTCCTTGTGCACAATGAAGTACCTCCTCAGGCAGTATGGCATTTCTGTATAACTACACATCATTTTACAACATCACAACTGAACCATACACCAAGACAAATTCTAGCATTTGAAAGCACAAATTAGTAGTTTTCCATTAGTATTTGCAATCCTTGTGTGGTCGAGGACATTGCGAGTAAAAAGGTGCTTAAAACAAAGGATT
>NW_010120560.1:0-302 GCF_000699245.1 Pterocles gutturalis
CCCCCGCTTGTCCCTAGTCCCTCTGCCTGTCCCAAACCTGCCTGTCCCCAACCCCTCTGCCTGACCCTTATCCAGCACAGAGAGCCACCTTCCCCCTTTTGCAGCCAAGAGAGGGATGGTTAAGTCCTGGGCACAGGAGAATAATTCTCGGGGGATAATACACAATGTGGGAAGAGGAGGAAAGAACATCCTGGATGGGGTGGGAGACTCACAAAGGCCTGATCCAGCCTGCACACAGCTCTGGAGCCTGCTGCTGTCCCACCTCGGTGGCACGAGCGGGATGCTGCAGGACCTGTGTGCCC
>NW_010120560.1:371-3537 GCF_000699245.1 Pterocles gutturalis
GTTTGAGGGATCCCCTGGGGTTGTGGCTGTGTTTGGGGTATAAAACCCTTCCTGGGGTGCTGGAGCTTTGCAGCTGATTTGGTGCCTCGTCTCTTCTCCCGCAGGTTTGTGTATGAGAGCAAAAACATGTCTTCTCCTAAAATCTACGTCTTGCAGCCTTGGATTGCAAACCTCTTGGTGAATTATGAGCAGCTGGATGCCAACGAGAATCTCCTGGCCGGTCAGGTCCTGCGGGTAGGTACCAGGGGGGACTGTCCTACGGTGCCCCAACAGCGTTTGAAATCCCAGTGCCTGGAAGTGTTCAGTGATTCCCAATTCAGTGGCTGGGGGGAGCGACTCTTCTTCCTCCAAGTCCCTGATTATTGGTTTTCTGAGATGGAGGAGCTTTTCTTTGCCCATTTCTGGTGGCTTTCGCTGACTTTTGCATCTCTGGTATGTGTGCCCTGCTCTCATCCAAAGAGCTGCTGGTCTCCAAGGTCATCCTGCTCTTCTCCTGGCCTCGCACTCGTGGGCTGCCATGCCTTACTCCTCCTCTTCACATCCCAGCCTTCCTTGTACCACGCCAGGTGATGGGTGGTCCTGCCAGTGGGTAGCACGACACAGAAGCAGGACCTGCTGAGGTGTCTGGAGCCTTGTGGGAGCTTGGTGGGACCACGAGCTTGTCCTCCCATGGATGCTGGCTCTTCTGGGACAGCCTCTTGTGTGGTGATTCAGGGCATGGGGCTCTGGAGCACCAAACCTGCTCCTGCATGGTTCCTGGAGAGCCTTTTGTGCAGTGCTGGAGATGTCTTTGGGTTGTGGTCATGACCTGGATGCTGAAGAGACCCAGCTCCCGTGCTCTGGTTTGCTGTTCTCTCACAGCCTTTGGGTGCTTGTAGCAGCTCCCCACCACGGGCAGCGTTATTGTTAGCAGTCTCCTTGTGTCTTTTGTGGATGAGATGTTTGTATCTCCTTATAGCCAGGAAAAGGAAGGAGAAAGATGGATGTTGTGATTTAAATAGAAGGGAGAGATGAGATGGGGAGAAAAAAAATGACAGGGAGAGATGAGATAGGGAGAAAAAAAATGACAGCGAGAGAGATAAGACCCTGTGGTCCTGTACCCCATCTTGTCTGAAGATATGGAGGAGGCAAAATCACTGGTTTCCTGCTTCTTGGCCCAGGAGATCTCTTGTGCCTGGGCTGATGATGACCCAGCAGTGAATGAGTGGGTCCCTCCTAGGGCTCGAGGGATCAGTGGAGAGAGTTCCCTCAGCATGACACCTCCCACTAGCCCAGGTTGCCCAAAGCCTCATCCCGCCTGGCCTTGAACCCCTCCAGGGATGGGGCATCCACAGCTTCTCTGGGAAGCCTGGGCCACTGCCTCACCCCTCGCACAGGAAAACATTTCTCCATCAGATCTCATCTCAATCTCCTCTCTTTCAGCTTAAACCCGTTCCCCTCGTCCTATCAGGAAGCCTATCTTTTGCAGCGGAACCTTTCTGCTGGTTTCTCTGGGCTCCATCTACACCTGCCTTCTCCTCTGTCTGTTTCAGAACTATAACTTCCAGTCCTACCCTCTTTTTTTTATCTTGTCTTTTTACCCAGTCCTGTGAGCAGCCCTGCCTGCTGCCAGTGCTCTCCCGCAGTGTTGTCTTCAAGCATCAAGAATTGCCTGTAGTGAGTGAGGCCGTGGGGGGACTGGCCACCTGCACGCTGGGCTTCTCCAGGGTGAGGGGATGTGGCCAGCGGGGACTGCTGGGTGGCCGAGCTGCGACACCACGGGGAGCAGGATCCTGGTGGCATGGGCATCCTTCAGCCCAGCAGCAAGGCTCGTTGGCTTGCACGAGGAGTTTCTGCCATAAGTTTGGCAGGCTTTTGTTGTCAGAAGGTCCCAGCTGATGTGACTGGTCTTTGTGGCGTGCTGGTCACCTATTAAAGGACAAGGATGCACCCCTTGTCAGACACAGGTAGCTTTTGTGCATGGTGGGACATGCAGTTTCACGTCCCCTCTTTGTGCGTCGTGTCCCAGCATCGCCAGTCAGGTGAGCGATGTACACGACACGCGTGACCGAGCCATAGACAGGTACCAGGAGGAGCCCAGGGCTGTGGGGTTAGGCCAGGCCAGGGCGGATCTGCAGCTCCCAGCCTGTGGAGCAGGCACATGTGAGGCTTGGAGGAACAGTCTGTTGTGTCCCTCCGAGGCTGTGCTGGCCCAGCACGGACATGGCTCAGTACAGGCTCAGAGTTGCTGCAGCAGGAGCTTCATTCAGAAGAAGGGGAGGGCTGTGCTGATCCAGCCAGTCGCTGCGGCTCTCTGTCTCTGCTTTGCAGAGGAGCACTGTCCCAGGCCTGCCCAGACCCCTTTTGCCTGGATTCCTAGCTGGTTGGGGTAAAAAAATGCTTGGTTGTGGTGGCTTCTGTCCCACCTTGCCTTCGCTTGCTCTCTTGCACCATGTGGTGTGTCCCTTCCTTATTCTGTCTTGGTGTGTCCCTGCATGGTCCAGCCGGGAGGCATGGGCACGTGCTGGACCTCTTGGCCATGGGGTGAGTGCTATGACCTGGCTTGACGGTGAATGGTCACCTTCTCTCCTGGGAGAGGCTCTCAGCTGGGCACAGTGTCCTGTCCTTCACGGGGAGGTCTGTAAGGGAGATTTCTTTTTTACCCCCTCCCCAATCTCTTGATAGGTTTTGAGAGACTCAACTGCTCCAGGACAACCTGGGGTCCTCCAAGATGCCATCCTCCAGGTCTCGGATGGGTCCTACTACATCCGCGTGGTCATTACAGCTGAAGCTCTGCGGGCAGAGGAAAAGTGGGTTCCAGCGTGACTCGGCTGTGGCGGGGCAGCGGTTCTCCACAGCTGCTAGTGGGGCTCCTGCCGTGGTCTTGTTCCAGGTTGTGTTAAGCCACAGCAATCATGGGGTGGGAAGTCTGCATGGAAGAGCTGCTAAGAGGAGAAAGCCGGAATGCTGGTGCTCAGTACTCCGCTTTTGGCTGGCTGGGATGGGCAGGGGTCGGTGGGAGAAGCTGTGGTGCCATGTAGAAAGTCCTGAAGAGCCCATGGCCTTTGTGGAAGGAGCCAGAGCACTAACCGTGGTGGCCTGCGCTGCTCCTTCAGTGCTTCCTTGGTTTCCCCATTGGGATGCCCCTAGGCTGGTGGGGTTCTGGGAGCAGAGCTGCAGATAAGCA
>NW_010120560.1:3586-9431 GCF_000699245.1 Pterocles gutturalis
CCAGCGTGCCCCAACGTGTCTGGCATCACTGTTTGGGAGCCCCACTGCGTGTCTGGGCGGTCCAGCTCTGTTCTTCATCTCTCTGAGACGTTCCTGCTCTGCTCTTTTTCCAGCACTCACATGCAGCTCAGGCTTTCCAGCCTTATTTGCAGAATTATCGTCTTGCAGAAGTACACAGTGTGTTTCCGAGAGGAGGCCAGGCTGGTAAGTGCTCTGATGAGTGGAAGCAATTCCTCCCTTGATTTCATCTTGCTTCCTGTGTTCTTACCTGCTCTGAGCTCTCCCAGGAGCTGCAGGCAGGTGAGGGGTGGCCTTTCTTCTCTCTTGGTCCATGTTCAGCTCTTGAGAGGGTCTGTGGCAGTGGCAATGGCTTGGCCTGGGCACCGGGGCAGGGGATGACATGACCCCTCCAGGGGCCACCCGGCTGTCACCTCCTCCTGTCCCGCAACTGCAGGAGTCCTGCGTGGTCTGCTGGTGGCAGAGCTGCCCGCTGTCCCCGTGCAGGTGTTCAGGAGTGTCCCCTGGGCTGGCCCAGCCTGTCCTCTGGCTCTTGAAGAGCCACCGGCTGATGCAGGAGGGTGCAAACCCCCCCGTTGAAGGGGGAAAAAAAATCCTCCCTTGGGTGGGAGGGCTGGGGTGGGTGCGTGGGTGGGAGCTGGCCCCAGGGGAGGTGGGAGCGGAGGTGGGACCATTGGCCTCAGCCTCACAGGCTGCCTTTGCCCGCAGGAGGACTGCGAATTTTACCTGACAGCCCAGCAGTTCATCGTGCTGCCCATGGAGCGGCAGAGGCTGGAGTCATCCGATGGGTATGGCCCAGGGGCTCTGCTTTGGGAGGGGGCTTCACCGTCTTCCCAGACCCAGACTCCCAGGTCCTGGGGTGACCTGGGTGCAGGGAGGGATGACATTTTGCTCTTTGAAAGAGAAATTATCTCCGTCACAAGCTGTGGAGGAAGATGGGGGATTCAGGGGGAGTCGGTGACCGGTTTCTCTCTCGCTGCAGGAACCAGGAGCCCACTGTGCTGCAGAAGAGAAAGGAGCTCTGGCTGTAAGTATGGGGTTGGCCATTGCAGGGAACATATCCAAGTATCTGAGCCCATGAGGAGAGCGTGTGGGCTCTGCGGGGGTCAGCAGGCTGGCAAGGGCAGGCACACGTTATGGCAGACCCTGGGACTCCCTGCCCCAGGCCGTGATGGAGCAGAGTAGCCGTGCGAAATGAGGTCCCGGTGATGCAGAGGGCTCTTGTCCCCAGCCTCCTCCTCGGAGCCTGGAGGAAACACCCGTGGGGCAGCCATGGGCAGCAGGGGCGGGTGGGTGAGCCCTGCAGAGCTCCTTCATCACTCCATGCTTGGAGCCACAACTCCGGAGGTGCTCAGGAGGCTCCATTGGTCCATCTCCTGGATACCCCTGATGGGTATTCCTGGGGTGCAGAGTGGTGCCCGGATCTGGCACTCAGCGGGGAATCCACTGCTTCCATAAACCGCTTCTTTGCCAGCTTGGGTGCTCAGTCTGCTCCAGCCCTAACCCGGCTTTGTCTTCTTGGTCATTGCAGGAGGAGCTTGGCCCTGAAGAACGCTCCCAGCTCAGGTAAAGGGATGGGGGGACACGCGGTGCTCTGGCTGCCCGATGGGGCTCCTGAGCTTGGCCTGACATGACCAGATCTCACAAGGCGATGCTGCTAAGCCCAAAGCAGGACAGGCTGATGCTGACAGCTAAAGCCACATGTTCCATTGCAGGAGAAAGGAAAGATAGTTTCTGGGTAGGAAATGCAGAGTTTTGTGTGTTTCCACAGGTTTCAGTGCACGGGGCAGTCATGCAGCAGAGTAAAAGCATTTGCAAGTGAGGCTTGCCTGAATTAAGGTGTCTCCTCCACTGACACTCAGTGTTCTCGCTGCAGAGCCGTCCATCTCGCAGCTGATCGATGCCATAGGACAGAATCAGCTGGAGGTTTTGAAGGAAAATGCTGAGCAATGCTTGGATTTACAGATGCCCAAGGAGACCCCAGCGATGGTGAAGGACGAGATTCCCATCACCCAGTGGGAGACAGAGCGCCAGAAAGAGGTCAGTGTGGGTGCTGTGACCCTCTGAGACAGGGCTGTCCAAGCTCAGGGGGGGATTCTGCTCCGGAGGGGTGGGAGAAGGAAGGGGAAGAGCAGTGGGCAGAGCTGGAGGGTTGCTGCAGGAGAGAGATGGGGTTCAGCTGCCCAGCAAAAACCACATAATGTGTCTTGTTTCAGCAGGCTGAGGACGTCTTCACAGTCCCAGCCAACACCCTGGTGATCCCTCCAGAGGAGGAGGCAGTTCTTTGCAGTGCTTCCAAGGCAGGTCAGTCTGTGGGGCAGGCAGGGGGCCATTCAGCATCCCAGCATGTGAAATAAGGGTCTCCCTGGCATGGGGAGGCTTCCTTTGCCCTGGCTGTGAACCACACTGGAATGCGACCAGCCACGCCCCTTTCATTGTAGACACAAGCGAAGCAGCTCCTGGGAAGAGCGACGACGGCAGCATGGTACCAGGCGACCTGAGTGTTGTATCCCAAGCCAGCTGTGAGTAGTGGGACTTCCAGGTCCCATCCAGCCTCTGGGTAGTTTGCTGTGAAGTTGCCTCAGCTCGTCTTCTCAGATGGAGCAGAGGCGGTGCCAGCATGGCTGGGTCTTTGGGCAACCAGGACTCCCAGGGAGCAGTCCTGGTCCTGCAGCCTCCTGAAGCTGAGCAGCTTCAGTTCACTCTGCTGGAAGCACAACAAATGATTTTGTCCCTTTGATGCCATCACAGAGACCGTGTCACCTTCCCGAGTGTGGGCTCTGGGCTAGCTGTGGTTTGGCACCAGGGTGGGCTTGTGTCACCTCTCTGGGCTGGGTGTCACCAAGCTTTGCTGCAGAAGCACCTGCAGGAGCTCCACATAGGGGAGGAGATGAAGGGAGCTTCTGTCCTGGGCAGTGCAGGGTGTAGGAGAGGGTCTTCCTTCTGCCAGCTGGCTCTCGGGGCAGCTGCTGCTGCTCCACTGCCTACCGCAGGGGCCAGCTGAGATCGTGGAAGGGGTCTGGCTGGAGTTCACCCCCGTTTTGGCTGGAAAGGGCTCTTGGAGCACTCCCTGAGTGCTGTCTCTGGCCAAGACCCCCTGCACAGTTCTGCGTAGGCACCCCAGGGTTGGGGGCAGGCAGCCGCTTTCTTTGCCAAAATCAATGCCCTGACTTGATTGTTGCAGCCACAGGGTCACCAGCCTTGTCGGAGGACTCGGAGGGATCCCTGGACAACCCCTGGAATAGACTCCCCCCAATATCTTTGGTCTTGAACTCTTCAGATGGTGAGTCCCTGTGCCCAGGCACCTAGCCTGTCTCGGTGGCAGACCACCTCTCTGCTCTTTCTGGGTGACCACGTAGCTCATCCTGGGTGCTGGCTTGCTTTTCCCCGGCCAAAACGTAGTATCAAGGTGTTCCCCCTCGAGGGGGGCAGATTTCCCCCACCCTGCCCAAGCTGACTGTGCCTTTGCTCTTCCCAGAGCAGCCCTTTCAACCTGACCTGTCACCGAAGACCCAGCAGGACATGGCTGCTGACAGCAACACCCCCGATTTGCTGGAACCCTGCAGCCAGGACTCTCTGGAGGGTTTGCCGCAGGGGGAGTGGGTGCAGACCTCCTCTCCCTCCCTGCTCATCTCTTACGGCGATACCGATCTGGCAGAGAGCGGCACTGTGCGGGCAGCGTCAGAGGCATCCAGCGATGGCCCCTGCCCTGCTCGAGGCCCGCAGGTACCGGGGGGCTCTCAAGCCACCCTGCCATCTCTTTCTCCAGTTTTTCCTGTCTTGCCCAGCAGCTGCTTGCACTCCCTGCCCGAAGGGATGCCGCACAGGGAGCAGGCGGACTCCAGTGGCACAGCTTTCCCTCCAGATACGGTCAAGCACAGTCCGGCTCGTGCCAGGGCCCAGGGAGGAGATGCTGCGGGTGCCAAGAGGAAGCTGCCGGCCCTCGGTGGGCAGCAGCATCCCCGAGGTGCCCCACGGGGCAGGGGGAGAGATGTGGGCAGGCTGGAGCTGGCAAGCACACAGGGTGCGAAGAAGAGCAGAAAGGAAGAGATGGGGCTGCAGCGTAGAAAGAAGCTCGAGGAGGAGGAGGAGAAGGAGGAAGAAGAGCAAGCATCCCCAGCCAGCGGCCCCAGCTCCAGGCCAGAACAGCCCAGAGCTCTGCAGCCGGAAAAGATGAAGGAACTGGTGGGGTCCCCTGGAGGGGTGGGCCCCAGGGAGGTTCTTTGTGCCCCCCTCCCCACCACCAGTGCCCATCCCCAAGGCCTGTCTTCCTCTGGCAGGTGGTGAGGGGGAGTTGGAAGTAGGCGGTGATGGAGATGGTGGCCCTAACCCTCCCACTGAAGGAAGATCGGGGCACTGGGGGGAAGAGGGGGTTGAGCCCGAGCTGGGTGGGAACCTACATGTGCTGGAGCATCTTCCAGTTCTCTGGGTAAAATAAGATTGGAAGAGCAGGAAACAATTTGAGGGAGAGGGCCCAGAGTTCGCTCGGGTGTGTCAGGGTCTTGGGCTGGGCTGTGGGGCCTCACCCTCCCCTTCGCTTCCGCAGTATGTGAGGGAGAAGCCGGCCCAGTACCGATACGAGGCGCCAAGCCCCGAGCTCTGCGAGCGGATCAGATCAGTCAGGTCAGTGCACCGTGGCCGCCTACGTGGCTGCATATGGCCAGCCCTTCTTCCCCCTGCCACGGCTGGTGCCATGGGAAATGGGAATCGCTGCCGGCATCCCTGCAGCAGCTCCCCAAACTCTGCCTTAGCCCTTGTCCCCGGGTGCCCCAGCTTGCAGCGGCAAATCCCCAGCCGGGTCCCTGCTCACCCCGGCTCCGGTTTCCCAGGATCTCGAAGGCGATGCTGAAGTGGGCATGCTGGATACTGGCAGACCGGGAGGCGGACTCCTGAGCCCAGCCCCTCCTTCTTTCCTTCACCAATTGAGCCAAAACAATTGCGGGTTTTCTGGGAAGAGCAGGTGGGGGAGGGGTAGGTTGGCCTGGCTGCAGAGACCCTGGCTCCAGAGATGCTGGGGACGGGGCCAGCACGCTCAGCACGCAGAAGAGGAAAAGCAGCTGTTCAGGGGTGCCAGTGCTGGTATCCCTCTCCTGCCTCTCCATCCCTTCCAAACGCCCTGTCCCAGGGAGCAGGGACAAGGGGTGATGACCTGGTGCTGCTGTAGGATGAGTGGCAGTGATGGCTGAGGCCTCTCAGCCTGGTCCCTGCTCTGAAGGCAGCTCAGGAGTTTGGACATTTTATTGATTGGTTTAGGTAGGGTCCTGCTCTGTTCATTACAAAAAATATCCCGCAGGGTTATGCTGTAGAAATTAAAAATAAAAATTGTATATTTTTTGAATACACAGCTCTTATATTAAAAAAAAAAAAATTAAGCATGTTGCTGCTTTGTCGTAAACATCTGTGGAAGGAATGCATTTGGTCCTTAGCAGAGGTCGACGTGGGAGAAAGCCGCTGGGGTGACGCTGGTGCCGTCAGGATTGCGGTGGTGGAGCTCGGCTGCCGAGCTGCGTGCTGAAATGCCGTGGTTGTGGTCCTGCTGATGGAAACCTGCTTACAGAGCGGTACCGCGTGGGGTGAGGAACTGGAGCGGCCAAAGGACGCTGGGAACACTTGCTGAAGACGTCTGGGTGCCAGCACCATCGCTGCCCGGGCTGGGCTCCTGCCCAGCATCACCAACTCCCCCCAGCAGCCGAGGCCAGGCAGGGATGGTGATTCCCACTTGGCACATCCTGAGGACTCTGGCGCGGTCCCTGGGCAGCCCGGGTGATGCTAGTGGCCAGGCCATCCTGGCAGTGAAAAAGCGGGCGATGCTGTTGTGAGCTGGTGC
>NW_010120561.1:0-260 GCF_000699245.1 Pterocles gutturalis
CCCCAGCGGGCCTGGGGCCACCATGATGTCGCCATCCAAGGAGCCGGGGATGCTGCACGCCCGCATCCTGCACTGGGAATGTCACCCAGCTGCCTGGTGCCACCTCCCACCCACCCGGGGGGTTTCTGCTGGTCGAGCATCATTTTTTCCAGCTGTTTTTCTGCTGCGTGGCCCTGGGGGCACCATGTCCCCAGCACCATCCCACTGGGCAGGATGAGCCCCGTGTGCCAGCTACGAGCTGTGCGGCACAGGATGGAGCT
>NW_010120562.1:0-2327 GCF_000699245.1 Pterocles gutturalis
GACACCCCCCGATATCGGCGCTAAAAGGAGAGTAGTGGGCCGGCCTTGCCCCTCCCGGACCCCGAGAGGTTTTCTGGAGGCGGAGCAGCGCCCGGCTCCCTCCTGACCTCCCCCACGCGTGTCCGCGTCGGGGCCGTGGCGTGGGTCAGGCATTTACCGCACACCTGCGCAGGGGCCGGCAGTCCCGGGAGGGCGGATACATATCTATCTATCTATCTATCTATCTATCTATCTATATGTCTATATACAAATATACAGACATATAGACATATATACATATGTCTTGTGTATATGTTGTACATGTCTTACGTAGATTTAAGGGCATCTTCTCACTCCGTGCTTTGGGGGGTGGGTGGGCTCCTATCGCACAGAGCCAAATCCGCCCGGTTCTTTTCTTCCCATTGCTGGTTGCGACAACACACGTTGTGACAACAGAATGCACCCACTGGGCTGTCGCCCCCAGGTTTGGACTTTTTCCTCTCTCCTCCCCGCCAGCCCTGCTCCGTTTCGGGATGCCAGGGACACCTCTCCTCCGGTAACTCCTTTCCACCAGGTGCTACATCAAGGGTCCGCCCGTGTGACGTCATGCTCTGCTTCCCTGACGTCACACCTTGCCTTTCAGCCAGGCCAGGACCCGATGGCAACCCTTGATGCCACACTCGGAGCCAGCTCCTCTTCCCCCGACGTGAAGGCAGGATGGCGGCCCCACGGGCCACGCAGGACGGTGACACAGGGCTCGGGCTCTCCCTTTACCCCTGCCCCCGACTTCTCTGGGTTTTCCAGGGAGCTGTGGGGAGGGAAGAAAGGTCGCAGCAGAGGAGGGCAGCCCGGCCGAGGGGGTCCTGGCCCGGCCAGGACCCCGCTGGGGAGCCGCGACCTGCATTGGCGTGGGAAGGGACAGGGAGAGGCGCAGGGGGGATGTGACCGGTGTGCACAGGTTGTGGGGGGGCTTTGCGTGGGAAACCCCTACGTGGGGCTGGCCGAAGAGCACTGCTGCTCTGCGCCCGCGCAACCACTGCATCCCCGAGCTCCCCCCGGCTGGGGGCTGCGTCAGGGGTCTGTAAAACGCTGGGAGCCCACAAATAAACTGCTGAACTTCCTCCTGCTATAAATAACCCACGAACGAGGGATGGTGCTTATAAATAAATCAGTGCTGGCCACGTCGGTGACAAACCCGTGAAGAAGAGGACGAGACGCATCTGAACTAGAGCAGGACTCCCACTGTCCCCCAAGGGGTGGATGGACCCCACCGAGGGCATGGGGGATGGGGCTGTGTCACCCCCAGGATGCTGGGGAGGAGGGGTCTCTGCTTTCGGAGAGGGGCTCCCATCTGCAATGGTTTGCAGTGGTTGTAGCCAACGCGAAACCACCTGGGCTGTATATCAGGCAGCGAAGTTCAGTCTGTGCCAGCTTTTCCTCTTCAGATTTACTAGCGTTGTATAGACTCAGATTCAGTCTATAAATTATTGGGAATTGTTACAAAAATGAAAGCATCTCCTCTGAAGCACACCTCCGCCCGAGAGGAGAGGGAAGCTGTCTGAAAAATAGAGCTGCAATAAGTCCAGAGAGGAGAGAGGGGCTCCCCAACCCAACCAAACCCAACCCAACTCAGCCAAACCCAGCTCAACCAAACCCAAGCCTAGCCAACCCAACCCAACTCAGCCAAACACAGCCCAACCAAACCAAACCAAGCCTAGCCAACCCAACTCAACCAAACACAACACAACCAAACCAAATGAAGCCAAGCCAAACCAAACCAAGCCAAACGAAACCACAACCAACACAACCAAACCAAGCCAAGCCAAACCCAAACAAAGCAGTCCCAGCCAAACCAAGCCCAAGCCAAGCTAAAACAGACAGCCTCCAACTGGTGCCCCCTTCCCAGAGCCTATCAGCTGGGAGTTGATCCAGGAAAACAACTTTTAATAATAAAAACTTCCTAAAAGTGCCCAGCGAGTGCAAAGAGGCATCTCCGGGGTGGTGTGAGATGCTGGAAGGGCGCATCTCTGTGCGCAGCGCTGGCAGCACCGCGACAGCATGCAGGGGCATTTTTAAAGCTTCCCTCTATGAAAATGTCCCCCGCACGGGTGGTTGAGTGGTTTTCGGCCTCCATCCCCCTCTCCCGGCCTTTGCTGGTGTGTGGCTCTGCCCCATGGGATGCCCACGCGGGTTTCCAACACGCAGAGGCCGGGGATGCGCGCAGGCATGTGCGCAGGACAGCGCCGCCCCCCGCGGAGCAGGGACCGCTCGGGGGGCGGAGAGGGGAGAGGGGGGCTTTTGTTGTCGCAGTGCATCGGGGGGGTGGTGTCCGTCGGGGCAGTGTCCGG
>NW_010120563.1:0-1802 GCF_000699245.1 Pterocles gutturalis
TGCGGCAAAATCTGACCAATGCGGGGCCGTGCTCGGCGCTCCCGCTCCCGCCCCACCGCTGATCCCCATCCAGCGCGGCCGCGGTTGGTCTTTGGACGGTTCCTGTGTCTCTTTTTAATTTCTTTTTTATTGTTATTTGCCAGGGTGGAGACATTCTTCAGCCATATTTAAATGATCTCTCCCAGCTTTGTCCTCTTCGAACCACAGCTGCTTTCTAAGTCCTTCTGCGTGTTGCTTGAAAGAGGAAGGGAAGGAAACACTGGAGCCGCATGAGAAGGAGCTGGTTTTTAGGCCCTTCACACTTGCAAAGACATACCTATATCTGCCATACCTATACCTATCAAGTGTATTTTGACTATTTTACTAAAGTACTTATGGAAAGATATCTCAATGACGGGAAAGGGAATGATACCATCCCTTCAGCAACACCAAATACCTGTAGGAGCCTCACGGAGGGTCTCGGGGAAGCCCTGGAAACTCTGCTCTACATTTTCAGGGGCCATGGGTGAGGGTGGCTGTGCTATAGAGCACAGTAGCAGAGTTTTGCATATATACTGGGACAGTGGGGTGAGTTATTGGGAACCTTAAACTCTCCTTTTAATTAAACAGCTGATACATAGTAGCTCTTAAATGTTATTTCTAAACTGTTTAAAAAAAAAACCCTCAGGACTCTTGATGATACAAAGTATCAGTATTTGGAAGTGTTCATAATATACAATGTATTTTGAAATACTTCCAATGTTGATTTAGTGGGATGCATTCCAGAGCCATCCAGACAGATAAATTTTACAGGGGTATGTAAAAGAATTTCTATTTGGGCTAAGTCTAAATATCCCAGAAGATATCTGAAGGTGTATAACTGTATATACACATGCACACATATACACATATAACAACTACTGTTCAGTCCTCACAACATGTAATCAGTATTGACTGCTTCACATTAAACTGTCTGTTCACTTTATTTCCATGCAGAACGTACTTGTGCTGCCACAAGGTGAGCTCAAACTCTGCACACACCTGCATAAACAACCAGTGAAACACTAAGAACTGGCCTGACAACGCTACTGACCCTGTTACAGTTTTCAGGCACCGGGTGCAGAGATGGGATGACACCTTTGGTCTGGTGAAACTTCTGTGCTATATTGGACTAGACTAAGATTACCAAAGAAGCCTGAGCACAATAAACATTGGCATCCCCTGCATTTTGGTTCATGTCTGTATAGATACCTCTCTTAGATTTTTAAAATAATCTCTCCTGGAAACGGCCTGGTCCATATCCATGTAAATGAGCTTTTTTTTTTTTTTTTTTTTCCCTTCCCTGGACACATTGCTTTTCCCTAAAACCAAAACAAAGAAACAAACAAACAAACAAAATCTGTTGGGTGACCCTGCTTGAAAGAGCTGATGGGAAAATCAATACTGGCACAACTAAGGAAAATAACATTCAATTTCAACAAGCACCATACTTCACTTAGAAGAAGGGGCAAAAAAGGAGCAGGGGGAGCTTTCTTAGTGATTCATTTCACTACATAACTAACTTCAATTGTAGCTGGCATGATTCTTAGCTTAGAAGTCCTTTAACCTCAATGTGACAGTGATCTTGACAATGCAGCAAAGCATACAGAAATTCTTAAATGCTACTTATCATTGCATTAATACAGTGGGGATCTTACCTGATTTTCACGGACTATCAGTAGTCTGTATTAATTCTGAAAATGTTCAGAGCTCAGTTCATTGAATTGGCATCTGAAACAAATGGAAAGTTTTATATTTGATTATCGGCTGGTTCTGGAAAGCCG
>NW_010120563.1:1833-6120 GCF_000699245.1 Pterocles gutturalis
AGCCATTCTTCTTCCCTTTTCCATCACCCTTCTTACAACATGCACCCACATGTATGTTACAACATTGGCATACTGTGATAAAAATCCACGGGACCATACTGGACAGTTACTGAAAATTATCTTGTGTTCTCTGGAAAAATTTCCTCCATCTTAAAGGCCTCACAGATTGAAGCTATTCATGATTTTGATTATACAGATCAAAGGGAACCAAGAAGAATTCCCAAAGCCTTGGGATGTAAATTTACAGAAGATGGTCAAAATTGCCAATAGATCAAGTTGTTGGGTAAGCACACATTTTCCAGACCATTCCCATAAAGGACATCAGTTAATAGCCTTTCCTTTTCCAATTAATGAAATATATCTAGAAAAGCCTTACACCCAAACTGGTCTGGAACATGTATGTTAGGAGTTATTATTCTTAACACAGCAATAATTAACAAATTGGAATAAGAGTCAAAATTTTGGGTAAGGTCATATATGAGGAGACAGAAACATAGTAACGTCTTAACTGAAAGATCAGCAACCTTTCACTCTGCCCATCGATTTCTACCATGGCTGGGGGTGAATGAGTCAGAGAAGGCAAGAATAAATATATCAGCAGTTACAGAAAAGATTGGTAATGAGACTAGAGACACAACATCATCCCTACAGGAAGAAGTTTCCCAATCAGAAATTGCCCTCCAGGACAGGATGGCTTTGGATATGCTCCTAGCCTCCAAAGGGGGAGTGTGCACTGGTTTAAACGCTAGTTGCTGAACATATGTAGATCAAAGTGGGTGAATTTCCATGGATTTGAATAAGATCTGGAAATAAATCAAAACTTTACATGAAATTCAGAGGGATTACACTTCCAGAGGATTTGAAGAAACTTAGAAATGGCTAACTTCCTGGTTCCCTAATCTAAGTCTCTGGGTTAAGAAAATAATTGTTAAAATTATAATTGCATTATTGATTTTTTTTTTATTTATGTAATCATGCAATGTACCTTGAAACATTGCTCAATGGTGGGAAAACAAGTCTATTAGAAGATAATATGAGACTTCATAGGAAAATTAAAATCCTTTCCTAATAAGACTCAAAGGGGGGGATTGTTAGCTGGCAATGAAGAAGTTAAACTTGTAACCCAGGGAATATGTGAACTGTGAGATGGTAGTGGGGGGAATTAAGGGAACTGCAGACCTTGAAGAGTAAAATGGCCCAGAGCCTTTGTTATCACAAGTCCTGAAGCCTTATTACAATGTGAAGACCAGACACCTCCAAGTACCCCCCTCGAATTAAGACCCCCACTCACCGAGCATGTGTAGTAAGAATAAGAAACACCATGCCTTGAAATCGAAGTGGGAAAAGAACAAACCAATTGTAATTAAGAAGAGATAAGAACTGCCTGATTGTAATTAGGGGGATGGGGCAAAGAAAACACAATGAACATTCTGATTTGTATAAATACCCGATGTGACTGACCAAGGGTGCAGGTCTGTGGACTGACCACTGAGCACCCACCTCTGCAGAGACGTGTGATGAAACAGTGTCTTGACCCTGTGTGCAGACTGACTTGTTGCACACCGGGTGACAAATTCCAGTTTTGGGACAACACAAGTGTGGCCCTGGGAACATGCCAAGCACACGTGTCTCCTGGGAAGCATGCCAAGTGCACACATGTGTCCCCTGGGAACCTGCAAAGGGGCAGATATGTCCCCTGCATGTGAAGGGACGTGCATGGCCCCCACACACATGTAAGATGACGCCTGTCCACTGAGAACCTGTAAAGGGACACATGTCGCCCCTTGGAAGACATGAATGCTCCCAGCAATCCCCCAGTGCTCCCCAAATCCTTCCCAGTGCTACCAGTAACCTCTGAATCTCTTCCCTTGTGCTCCCAGTGCCACCCCAAATCCCCCCACTAACCCTTCACTGCTCCTTGCAATGCCTCACAGTGCTCCCAGTACACCCAGTACTGTCCCCCAAATCCCTTCCCAGTGCTCTCAGTGTCCCCCAAATCTGCCACTGGTGTCTCCTAATCCCTCCCCAGTGCTCCCAGTGCCCTCTGAAATCCCGCCCAGTGCTCCCAGTAACCCTCAGTCAGGAACCACAGTAGCAGTGTTCACTATTTATTGACATAGGGGCAGAGCAGACTGATGACAAGAACAATGTATTGTCAAACTTTAGTTGTTACTAACCGCTGGCTTAAATTGATCATTTAACGCGCATAAAAAGATGTTCTCACCCAACAGGCATCCCTACGGGAGAGGAGGCAGGTCCAGCCCACAGGCTGATCCCAAAAGTTACTATGGAGTCTTCCCCAACTTCCTGCCCTTGTCAGTATATTTTTATACCATTTCCTTGTATTTAGGTGGAGCTCAAGAGACTCTTGTCATACAAACCTTTATTACTGGTTGGTGTAAAACCCTCTCGTGTCACTCTTATAGTTGATAAAATAGAGAGCGCATGCTCAACAAGGAGTGGCCGTGCATTAGAGGCAGGTGACTTTGGGGTGGGGGTGTGTTTTGGTGTTATAACATTATAATGAGCAAGGTTCATCTCAGGAGAGCGATTTCACCACCGTTGCTGGCTTGGTAACTGCCATCTTTCTTGTTGGATGGCTGCTACGTGTCTGATCAGCTCATGGTACCACCGAGTCCCATCTCCTGCAAGGGGGTGCAGCAGAGCATGGCCAAGGAGCCTCCACCCCATCCCATCCCCCATGTCCTGCCTGTTCTGTTCGTCTTGGCATGTGCCAAGGCTGCAGGGTGTGTTCCCTGGGAGACCGCTGCAGAGCGAGCTGTCTGTGTGCCAATCACACCTTCATCCCAGAAAGCAGCAACTAGGTTTTACCTGACCCTAAAGATCTTCTTATAATATTATAACTTCTGTTAGGATGTAAACATCACTTTAGAGAAACTGATTTCCCTCCAGTCATTTTCCCACAATGAAAACTAAAAAAAAAAGGTGTCTGATGCTTTTCACCAAAATCAGACCTTTTTTCCCCAAAATGCACCCCTCCTCTCCCACACCGGGGAGCAACCAGCCCAATTTCCCCCCTTTTCACCCCAAAACACCATCCCCACAACCAGTTAATTTTGCAAAACCCCCAACCGAGAGCAACTCCCGTTTTCCCCATTTCTGGAGCAGGGAGTGGCGCTTCCTGCTGCAGAGACTGCGGGGACACGGGAGCATATGTGTGGGCTGGGAACATGCCAAGCACACACGTGTCCTCTGGGAATATGTGAAGGGACACACGTGTTCCCTGCACACATGTGAAGTGACACGTGTCTCGTCTGGGTACATGTAAAGGGACATGTGTGGCCCCTGCGAACATATGAAGGCTCCCGGTAATCCCGCAGAGCCCCCCCAGTAACCTCCAAATCTCCTCCCCAGTGTTCCCAGTGCCTCCCAGTGCTCCCAATAACACTCAGAGCCACCCCAAATTTCCCCATTAACCCTTCAGTGCCCCTTGCAATGCCTCTCAGTACCCTCAGTGCTCCACCCGAATCCTTTCCCAGTCCTCCCAGTGCGGCCTGCAATCCCACCCAGCACTCCCAGTGCCTCCCAAACACACCCCACTGCTCCCAGTGCCCCCTAAATACCTTCCTACTGCTAACAGTCCCCCTCCAAACCTCACCAGTGTTCCCAGTGCCCCCAACAAGCCCCAGTCAGGAACCACAGCAGCAGCAGCGGTCACCACTATTTACTGACGTATGGAAGTGAGGTGGTGACACACAGGTGGGGACGCAGAGACAAGGTCACTGAGGTGGGATGGGGACATGGAAATGTGGACATGGAGGTGAGGACATGGAGGTGAGATGGGGAACTGAGACACTCCCTGGGCTGCAGACATGGCTTTGGGGCAGGATGAAGGACCTGGGTGAGGACAAGATGGTTCTCCAAGATGGACATGGGACATAATGATGAATCTTGGGATGCTCTTTCAAGACAAAGACATGGCCTGGGGGTGCCATGATGGACCTGGGGCAGGATGAGGATCCCAGGGTGGTCCTCCAAGATGGAGCCATGGACTTGGGGCACCACAACGTACCAGGGTTAAGATGAGGGATCCCAAGATGTTCCTTCAAGACAAAACCATGGTCTTGGGGCACAATGCTGGACCTGGGTCAAGCAGGGAGGTCCTGGTACAGTCCTCCAAGATGAAGTCATGACCTTGAGGGCTGTCATGGTTTAGGCCCAGGTGGCCTCTAAGCACCAAGCAGACACTTGTTCACTCCTCCCCCCTGCCTGGTAGGATGGGGAGGAGAAGCAGAAGAGAAAAGGTAAAACCTCATGTGGTGAGAC
>NW_010120564.1:0-1147 GCF_000699245.1 Pterocles gutturalis
CACACGTAGTACCCGCCCCGCTGCGTAAATGGTGGCGTGGGTGTTGGGCTCGGTGCATACGTGGGGGGATTTTTTTGGCACACGGGTGCGCAGCCCCCCCCCCCCACACACCCCGTTCCACGCCTCCGCTGTAGGTGGTGGAATGCAGCTGAGCTGCCTCATCACTGCCCACGAGGAGCTGTACCTGGCACACCTGGGCAGGTGGGGGTATAGCTCAGGGGCAGAGCATTTGACTGCAGATCAAGAGGTCCCCGGTTCAAATCCGGGTGCCCCCTCAGTTTTTTTCCTGTCTTTTTTTTTTCTTGTACCACGGAATTATGAGAAATAATTACTCGTTTTTTAATAGCGGGAAGTTATTTTTTGCTCTTTTCTAAAATGGGAAATGGTCCATAAAGTGGAAATGGTGAGAGGGAGCATCCTCATCTCCAGGTCTATGCTTAGCATGTGTTTACCAAATCTAATTCCTAACCGTATTTACATTTTTAGCGTTTTTTGATTGAAATGCATCAAATAGAAGCATCTCGACTTCTGCAAAGCTGCCCCCAGCCCTGCGGGGTAACGCACAGCCCTGGTTCGTGCAGGTTTTTCCTGCAGGATGCTCCTTCCACCACGACGTGCAGCAAGCCGGGTGGGCAGCGTCGACTCCGGTCGATTCAGGTTATTACATTACAAAAGCCTCAGTGAGAACATTAATTCAGTTTCTCTCAGGAGATAACGACACCTTAATTCCCTCAACGTGCTCCCTTCCCAGAGCCGGGTACAAAAGAACCAGCCTCGGCAATCGCGGCGTGCAGGCAGGCTTTAATGAAGCACACCCACATCAAACGAGGCTGCGCTCGCCTCTCTTCCCCTTTATTCATTTCAGGATGCGGCTTAAAATTGGCTTCCTCCGTTTGAAAAGCAGCTTATCTGATCCTCTCACAAAGGCGCCCACTCCTTCCCTTTCTGCTCACCTCACCCAACGCTTCCCAGCCCCCCGAAACCAGCCTCCCACCCTTTCCCGGCCCATCGCAGCTTAAAATAAGCCGAGTTTTTCTGCTGATCCAGCCCTGTGGGATGCTGTGGGTGGTTTTTTCCTCTCTTGGCTCGGGAGATGCCGCTGGGTGAGGGAGACTCTTCGTCGCCCAGACGCCGTGGGCGCACACCG
>NW_010120564.1:1167-1832 GCF_000699245.1 Pterocles gutturalis
CCCCCCGCACACCCCAGCGACCCTGCCGCTTCCCGGGGGCGGCCGAGGGCATCGCTCCACCGACGCCCCGCTCCAGCTGCAGATTTTCTTTCTCTTTTTTTCCTTTAATGAGCTGCATCACGTCTGGGGTCTAAAGCATCTGTCCCCAGCCCCTCGATGGTGCAGCGTGGATCGCGCTTTGCTCCCGGTGACTTCGCCCGGGCGATGGGTGCGAGCTGACGTCCCAAATCCTGCTGGAAGCGATGTGCTGGGCAGCACTGCGTTGCAATGCATTTACGCTGTTACGCCAGACAACGCTTCAGCACTCGTCTCCTATCAGCAACCACAGGTTTACCGTTGACTTTATAGCTGCAAAATAACGGGATATTTCTTTGCTTTCTGGGTTTATTTTCTCAAACCTGTGTTTCCCTTTATTTGCTTTCAAGCTGTCAGGATGCTTCCTTAGCTCTGTGCAGAGCGCTCAGGGCAGGCAGATGAAATATTGCAAGCAGCATCGCTTGAGCTTTCCTCCTGAAATCAGATTTAGGCTGTCCCTTGGTAAATAAAAAATAATTTATTGCCTCCAGGCAAAAATCTCTTTTACTTTGTGCTTAAATTACGCTGGAATTTACAGACTCTCTAGGGCTGAACGGTTCACGTGGAGGCAAAACCCAGACGAGGGCAAT
>NW_010120565.1:0-32920 GCF_000699245.1 Pterocles gutturalis
TTCTGTGATTCTGTGATTCTGTGATAGTAACAGTGCAGTTTCTTGCATGAAAAGGATCGTGGACAGGAGTTGTAGGTACTCAAGTCTGGACAGAGGATTATTTCAAGCATTTGAAAGGAAGAAAAATATTAGAGAAAAATAGATAATAATCCTCATGATCTGGTCCAGGAGTTAAATCTGGAGTGTTTCAGTTAATATCTAGACATATTTCCATTGCTTATTTTGCTCTGGGGTATTGAGGAAAAGACTCATCCCAGTACTGTGAGAAGAATGGAAAAGGACTAAATCTGCTGACCTTAGTTTTGTCTTAGTTTAACACAGACATCAGTCATTTTGTTGAAAATTCAGCTGTTTCTTGAAATGCAAATATTTCAGTATGAACAAAAATGAAGACAACTTGAATTTCAAACAGGTGACTGTCCTTGCTCTCTGTGCTCTGGTGCAAGACCTGATGTTGCTTTAGCATGGAGGTGGAGAAAAATAATTACCCTTTTTTCCTAGGCTTTTCAGTGATGTGCATGATTTACTATTTAGCTGGAGGAAGAGGAAATCCTTGTAACCACAGTTGTATGCCTTCACACCTTCAAATGTACTAAAGGAGAATGTCATTATAAACTGATACAGTGCCTGGAATATTTTATTGCATTTTTGCAAGTGTAAGGCCTCTACAAAGTAAAATAAAAATAAACTAATGATGCGTTCAATAATATATTTCCCTTTGTAAAGACTAGTTTGTGGCAGAAAAGAAAATAAAGGGCAGTATTTTAAGGTGTTTCACAGTTCAACTAGACAAATCTTCTATGTTTGTATTGTTAGGGCAAAAGCATCTTTTTTCTTGCAGTGGAAACTGCAATGCTCCTTCATGACAAGGGAGCCAGTTCCTCACTATCTGAAAGCAGGTGCTCTCAACAGTTTAGAGGCTCCTCAGGTGACTCTGGCTTCTCAGTGCTGACAGAAGATGGCTCTATGGGCTGGGGCTTTCCGTGTTGCATACTTGCCCCATTTGTCTCAGGGTCCCTTCCACAAAACTAATGAGTTTGCTGGAAAGGACTGGGAATGGTTCCTTTCCATGAGGGAATTTTTTGGTTATCCCATTTGACACAAAAGGCTTCAAAGACTGCAAGAGACTACTTGTGCGGAAAAGTTGGATATAAAGTCTATGCAGGCAAACAGATAGACTTGGTGCTTGCTACTTCTCAAGCAAGGTCTGATGGACTCAGAGCAGAAAGGAAAGAAAGCAGGCAGCTAACTCTTTTATTCCAAAGCTGGCTCTCCTGTTTTTTTATATGTTGTTATTTTATCATGTCATATTTTTGTTAATAATTTGTCTGGTTGTCTCAGAGGCAGGCTGCTTCAAAACAGCGCTGCATCGAAAACACATTAAAAAGCCAGTTCCTTGCTAAACATTAAGAGACAACTTTCTTGTTTACGGGAAAGCTGTTCAGGTATCCAGAACAAGTTAATGTCTATGTAGTGACACAGAGCACTGCAAAAAGAGGCTACAGTCATTGCTAGCCATCGAAGAAGGGTCTGGCCCTAAATACTTTGGGGATCTCTGAATACTCTGGATAAGGGGAAGTGACAGCGACTCAGATAGGAGAAACATGGGACTTAGAGGATTTTAGGCCTCTACTGAGAGGAATGGGCTTGCAACTGGGACCTTACTCACCAGTTTCAGCAAGATCTCAGGGACAACCAGTATCATAATAACAGAAGACAAAATTGGAGGTGAAAGTGCCTATACACTCATTGACATGAAGTTCAGTCTTCTGACTTTTGAGACAAATATCATGCAAGGCTCATTTTCATAGAGCCAAAATATCTTCTGTCCCTGAAGAAGGGTGTCCATGTCCACACTGCTATCAAGAGATGCCCTGGCCCAGCCTATCCCCCTGTTTCTGACTGTGCACTTGCTGGCCTGGGCCAAAGCGACGCCAGGGCGCACCCTGGCACTGAATCAATCCAACCAATTATGGGTCAGCTCTGGAGCTCATGTCTGGGCTCTGTGTAATTTGCTGTCAGGGCTCTAGCCATATGATGGCAGCCCGTTGCTGCTATAACAGACTTTACCATTTTTCAGTGCTGTTGTAGGAAGACCAACACTTTCCTTGGCAAAACTAAGTCTTAGCTTGTTTCTCAGCAGTGTCAGTTGTGTCACCCGCTATCAAAGAAAGTTCAAGTTTTTAGTTTTGGATCAGAGATTTTTTTATATCTTGTCAGAGAGCTAATAAAGTATTTCAGATTCTGGTTTCTGGCAGATATCTGCCGCTCTGTTAGCAGAGTCAGACATAAACATATGACTCAGTCAGCACTTGAGTGTGCGATGCTGTTTAGAAAATGCTTCTTTAAAAGCATTTCTACAGTGTGCTTTGGGAAGAGGTTTCCTACACAAGGAGAGTAGCTTATCCTTGATGATTTCAGGTACCTCAATGGGCTTTTAATTGCATGGTTACATAATGTGGAGGAGTGCTAGAAGGCCACAGGTCCTTTATTTGTGTCATGATGACTTGATAACAGCTGTAGCTTTCTTTTTATTTTGGTACTTACCTTTTTGTTGAAAGCCAGGAGTCTTTCACTTTTACAAACTCTTCTCAGAAATCTTGGAGAAGAAAATAAGTATTTTATGGTGAATCCTACAAAGAAATAGTCATGAACTATGGACTATAAATTCATTAAATGAGCAACACATCTTTCACTAAGTTGAACTTCTTAATGAAAAAGTTTTTGATACAACTTGGCAGTTATTACTCTTTCAAAAAAATCAGTATCACTTCATGGCTGATTTTTTGCTTTCAGTTGAATATGTTTCTTCTTATTTGATGAGGCAGATGAATGGTCCCCAACCTGTGGAAAGTAGGGAGGTGATAAAACACAAAGCTGAGGGAAGATATTTTGCTGCCTGGGCCTTGCTCTTTCCAGGTGTGTTGTGCTCCTCCCTACCTCTGCCACCTTCACCTCAGCCCCTGGGCACTGCTCTGTCCTTTCCCAGGGCAGAGGCAGGAGCACAAGCCATGGGGACATCTCCTGTCTCCTGCACCCTCCCCTCTGATGGGCACCCCTCTTGCCCTTTCCTTGGTGGATGCCTGCAGATCTTATATGAAGGTGATCCATAACTCAGTTTACATGATACATCCAGCAATCTCAGCTGCATCATTTAAAGATTACTTTCGTAGTAATTGTCTCTTTTTCCCAGACAGAATGCTTAAGTGTATTGCTCTTGTAAATGGGCAGCGTGGTATTATTAAATATACATAGTCTAAATCTTATAAATAAATCTAATAGTGAATCACATTTCTTCTCTGGATTTTTGTGCCCTGCTGGGTACTGAGGATGGGGAGCTGTGACAACACATTTCTCAGCTCCAGCTGGGCAAGCTGCCCCGCTGGGCTGCAACCACAGAAGGAGCTCAGCAGCAGTCCTGTTGTTTGTATCAGTTGTGACAAAGACTGCCCATTTTCTATGGGCCATAGCCATAACAGAGAATAATATAATTGACTTATTTAAATGTTTAAACTCAGTCACAGACCCTCCAGGACTTCAGTACTTACCAAATTCCAGTGAGAATGCACATTTTTTTCTTTCTTTGCTTTGCTTGCCAATCAAGTTGCCTATTTTAAAACTATTCCCTAGCCTCTGCTTAGATTTATGCCATTCGTCATATCAGACTTTACAGTATGAATTCTGAAAATCACGGATGTGCTAAATTGACAAGTTAATAGTCAATTTTTTGGTTGGCTGGCAGCTAACCAAGAATTTTTTCTTGATTAAATAATACAATTTGTCTGAAATGAGGGGTATCACACGTCTGTGCTGATTAAATACTCCAAAATTGTACTTTTCCAAGTGAACTCTTAAAGATGCTGTCAAAATCCAGCATGCAATCACTGGTATTACTCCCCAGAAAGACTTTTCCCTAGTATGTTGCTGCGTGGGTGTAAGTTAAGAGCATCACAGGTTGCCCTTCCTTGTTTCACAATTACTGTTTTGAGGAGCCCAGAAAGGAATTTGCAGTGTGAAAGCAGACATGTGGCTGTGCACAAAGTGTGACTTGATGAACTTATCAAGATGCAGCTGAACAGCTAGCAAAAACAGCCAGCAAAACCCACAGACCATAGTCTGACAGTCCAGCATCTATTTTTGCATCAGTAGCAAGCACATGTCAGTGGGGAAGTTCTGTGCATAAAACCAGCTCTTGTCCACAATCTGTATTAAAAGTTGGCCAGGCAGCATGACAAATTAAAAACTTTGGTGGTGAAATACTTTATTAATAAAATTTTTAAAAATCTAGTTAGTACAGCCCCACTGGAAATGACTTGTCTAACAAATATCCTGTAAATTGTAAAGTATTTTATTTTATTTTTCTTCCACCTCTTTTCTCCTGGGTATGTCATGGGTCAAGACAAAACCTGGTGTCATTCGTCCTGTGCTGGTGAAAGGAAAGAGAAAAAAAGAGGAGCCTTATCAACCCAATCCTTTTAAAAAGTACCTTGAAGAAATCAGTGATCAGGATATTGAGCAGGTGAGTAGCTCTCACTCTGAAGGATTTTGTAGCCTCCGGTAGTTTCCTTAAAGATGACGGAATAATCTTAGATCCTTATTTTGTCCTGGTCTCATCTCTTTTTGCAAAGTTAGATGGTTCCCTGCGGGGCACCAGGTTCCTGGAGGAGAGTCTCCAGGCTGGAGATGGGCAGCTGGGCTTTCTACAGGGTCCCTTTTTGTGGTGATCTAAAAACCTGTATGCTGAGGAGAGGACCTTTTTTATGATGTCTGTAGGAAAAACTGTTCAAAAGAAAGTGGAAATCCTGTGCTCCCCTGTCAAGCAGCTGTCTGGAACAGATCTACTAGAAAGTGCTTACGTCATTTGGGGTCCAGACCTGAATCCTCTCTAAAAGAGAAATGAGGACAGCAAGGAGTGGGCAAGGTTCCCTCTTTCCTCTCCAAGGGGGACGGTAGAGAAGCCCCTGTGAGTTTCCATGTCACTCCCCAGTGAATAGCTTCCCCAGGTCCATATCCATGTCCCTCCACAGCTTGAGGGGAAAGCTCTTCTGCCACAAACGAGGGGCATTAACGGGCAGCCTGTGGAGCAGCAAATGTGCTGTCTTCTCCCACAGACCTCTGCATAAAGCCATAGGATCACTTTGCAAAAACACATTCTTGGACTTTGCTGACCTGTATGAGGCATTATCTCAGAGAAACCCCAGATGTTTGTCAGCCTTTTCTCGTGCATTTGTGTTTGCACACGTTACTGTGAATTAAACCTTAACTGTGATACATAATCTGAATGTCCCTGTAGGAGCTTATTATTAACCCATCCAGTATGTCCAGAATCTTCCATCTGGAGGGAAGTAAAATGAAGCCAATTGTCCTCTTGTCAGACAAGATGTGAATAAAATGCCTTACTAATTGAATTTCTCTTACTTCCATGCCTCTCCAGTCACATTAGAGAGAAACTTCAGCAGTGGCAGTCCTCTTTTCTTCTTTTTATAACTGTTTTTTTTTTAAGATATTTGTCTTTATTCTTTAATTTCCTTCCCATAGCTCTGACTTTCTGTAGGACAATCCTAGCATTTCTCTAGAGTACTGCAGCAATACAAACAGAGGAAGATTTATTTGTAGTATTAGTGGGTTCCAGCAACATCTATGGGTGGCATCAGGTTTCTCATTCTATAGGTTTCTATTGAACATTGAGTTTCTGTAAAATATAAGAAAAAATGAATAAAAATTATTATTTACAAATTGTCTCTGAACTTTTGAGGTTGACAGTGAATATTTTACTTCAGAGACTATAGGTCAGTTTATAGTAAGTTTTTCATGCTTTAATTTACTGAAAACTGTGCTCCCATTTACCTGGGGTGAAAGAGGAGGAGAGCTGACCCAGAGCTGCTGCAAGAGAACTTCTGGTCTAGGCCACCTCGGCAGGGGCTCTCTGCAAAGGCAGCTCGTACCTGCCTTTCATTAGGGCTGGACACTGGTTCTGCTGGCTATAGTTTTGCTGATGAAGGAATGATGCAGTCACCAAACTTTGTAATTTCAGGCAAATACAAACCTGGGGTTATTGCCATAGGCTGAAACTTTCTGATATTTGAAGCTATTTGTGAAAACCAGTCAACTTACACCTTATAGATTACTTATACTACATATTTCTGAAGTACTGAGGGTGTAATAAGTCCATGAATAAATGCAGTTGCTATAACAAAAGCCAAAATTATTTTATATAAAAGCTATATATTCAAATTAACTAAACAAGTAGTGCACTGGCTTTGATAGACTGAAAAGTTAATTTCACAATGAATATGTTCAGTTTTGCTTCCTTCGTTTAAAAGAACAACGTGATATGCTTTAAAGTACTGATAAACTGATATTTTTATCCTAAGCTAAGAAATACCACAGGTTGCTGTAAAATACTTGTTATTTTAGAAGGTCTCTATTAAGACATCTTTGTTCTGAAAAAGGAAGGACTTAGACCTGTATTCAGATTGATTCACTGACTTAAGAGAAACTGGTTTTATTTGTGCGAGAAATGGCAATATGGTGGTCTAAGACAACAATTAATAATATGATAATAGCCAGATCTGGAGAAAAAACTAAAGTGCTGAACACGATAGCATATGCTTATGATTTCAACTCCTGCCCCTCAGAATAGGATTATGGTGCTGATACAAGTCCCCTGTGAGTGGAACAGGCTTGGGTGCCCACATGAGGATGTTCACAACCTTACAGCATCTGTGAAACTCTCCTGAGGGGTTTTCATGCCTGTAAGAGGGCTGCAGCACTGCCTGTGGAACTGGGATCGGTGCCCAGACAACAGCTTGAAAATTGTGGTAGTTGTCGCTAACCATGGGGTTGTTAGCACGTAAGGACATCCTCCCTCTTCACTGCTCTCAGTAGTTAGCATTTTTGGCTGCACAGCAGCTGGCTTCAAAGAGGGGGAGGTGTTCCCACCAATATTATTCCCAACTCAGGTAATTTGAGGGTTTTCATGGGATATGAAATCTGTGGATTAAAACTAGGAGACTAACAGCCAGGCTTTAGTGCCAGTCCCCTTGTCCTCAAATAAGAACTGTGGCTGAGTGTAAAACTTCTCACGCTGTTGCTGATTTTCCTTGGTTTTCTTGAGAGATTTTCCCAGTCCTACTGGAGGGTTCAGCTCTTACATCTCTGTTCTCTCCCTCTCTCTGCATTTTCTTTTCCTTTTTTTCTCATACTACTGCCAGCAGCACCCTCCCTAGGTGATGTTGCTGCTCCACCTTGAAAGGACAGACCCTTTCAGGCAGCATCTTCGAGTATGGTACAGACTAGATGAGGTTCCAGATGGCATCAGCTTTATTTATCTCTCTCTTTTTATTTTTCTTAGACCTCCACAGTACCTCCCTTCTCTGCCAAACCTCCCAGTGTGACACTGAGCACTGATGACTATGCAGGTGACATTCAGTTTGAGACATAATGATGCAGCCAGCCATAACTGCTGACCTTCAGCTTCACATCCGTGTGTTGAACACACTTTTTTTTGCACAACAGAGAGTAGCTTGTTTGTTTTTCACTTCTTTAAGGAATGTCCCCATGTGGAAAAGGCAATTTCCCTTGTAAAAAAATAGTAATTTTTGCTTTGTTAATAGGCAGCTGTTTTCATGCAGATAATCCAAAGTAATGGATGGAGACAAAAAGAGGTTTCTAAATTAGTAAAGATCATCTGGAAAGGATGTAGCTGAGCTCACAGATAGCTCTCTTTATCTGTGTTCTGGGTACACGGTATATAGATTGTCACTGACATGCCAATTAAATTTATAAACCAGGGAAAAAATCAATTTTATTTAGTCTTTTTCTCATATTAGCTTATGTTGCTGCTTTTTTTTTTCTTCTTTTTTTTTTCTTTTTTTTTTTTTTTTACCCCGAGGACATATACAACTTGTAGCACTGGCTATTCAGTGGATATCCCCCTATCAAAGACTTGTCACAGACAGAGTAGTATTCTAAGGTTTCAATATGACAGTATTAAGCTTCCCATCTTTTTAGATGCCCTTACTGGTAATGGTAGTTTACTCATCATGAGAAAGAAATTTTTTCCACTGGCTTAGTACATTTTAGTATTGTTTCAGGAATTTTTCAAGTATGCTCCAATTTCTTCAGAAAAAACACCATAAAATGTCCTGGAAGCATATGTACTTGTGAGCAGCGCTGGTGTGTTGGCTTCATGAAAATTTTAATTTCAAATCAGGGAAACAGAATTTTTTTTTTTTTTAAATAGGGCATTTCATTACATAGTAATATGAAAACAACTCATAACGAATGTCTGAGAATTCATGTGCTTGCAAATATCTTTTAACAAGTATGTACGTTGGCTCCTTGTCATTAAAAAAAACCAAAGCACTTTCAGCAATGGAAGAGCAAGATAAGGATGAGCTAAAGAGATATTAGTTACACTTCACATGAAGCTGTGAGGCCAGTTTGCCAAGGTTTATTACTGATAGAAGCAGGGCTGGTGTCTGTGAGGAGGAGCAGCAGGAGGCAAGGTCGATATGAAGCGACTGCTGCCTGGTCCCCTTCCAGCTGCTCTCTCCGCTACCAGGCTCTGATCTGCATGTTTGCTCATGCTCGCTCTTTTGGCAGGTGATACATTAGCTTTTGCTAGAACTAATCGCAGCTCTTGTCACAAATTTTCTGGGTCTTGAGCTCAAAGGCACAGCCTGCAGGGGAGTTTCTGGTCTAGACTCAGCCAGCCAAGCGGGTGAGAATTTGGAATGTGTTGTGTCAACAGCCTTGACTCTATCCCAAATCTTATAAAAATCAATTTTTAAAAATTATTTTGTCCTTTAGTTGCAAAACCACATATGTATTGGGTTTTTTTACCAGAAACACTATTAACTGCTGACAGCTTGCAGTAGTGAAACACATGATGCGTGCACCTTCACTGGTTTAACCCTTAAATGGCTGAAAAGTCTTGGTTAAGTCTTGTTAAAAAGCCTGAAGCGCTCCTGCTACTACGTAGATAAGGCAGAGTTTCTGTCATACCTTTCAGACACTGTTTTCAGACTGGTTTTGCTTCCAGTCTCAGAAAATGTCACAAAACATGGCCATTTCATCCCAGCACAAGATCCTTCTGGGCTTTCCTTTTCTGTCAATCCTCAGCTGAGCTGCAGGAGGGAGATCTGCTGGACCCCTGTCAAAGAGTAGCTGGTTTAATGAAACATCTACAGCAGGTTCTTGTGTGTGTATTTTCATGCCAATGAAAGTGCTTAGTGTAGAGAATTGTCCTGGCATGAAGGTAGAATAGTTTTTCCCAGTTAATCATCAAGCCCTGTGAAATGTAAAAAAAAGTGCAAGAAAAGCACTTTGCTTTCTGTGCAAAGCTTCTATTTTGCATCCACTGATCTGTTTACTTTTCTTTTTTTCATAGAAGACTGCTCTCCTACACCCTCTGTATCCAACTAAACTGATCCCTACAACTAAGTCCCCTTTGTGTCCTCCATCTGTCTCTCTCACTGACTATCTAAACCCTGGACCTTTCAGCCACTTGTCTTCCATCATGTGTGATGTTCACGAGAATCCTTATAGCCCTTACAGTCAGTCACAACTCTTTATACAAATAGGTGAGGATCAAGTGTGGTGTGATTCAGGAGCTTTGTCAGGCTTTCATCTTTTAATTCTAGGCAGAATTCAGCTGAGTCTTTAGGATGCAGTGCTGGCAGGTGCTCTGGGAGATGCAGCTCAGATGAGCCTGTGTCTTGCGCATCCCTGGAGATATTACTGCTTTTCCTTCCCTTGGCGCCACTTGTGTTGGGGCTTGCTTCCTCCAGACCAGCTGGGACAGGGCTCCCACCACTTTTCATTCAAGCTATTTGTTCTCTAAAGGAGGAATACTCTATTTCATCCCTCATGCTCAGATTACTTTTAACATTTACTCGTACTAAAGTAATGGACTATTTCTTTTTTCTTGGGGACTGAGGGAAGGGAAAATAACCTGAGAGAAATTAATGCTTTTCCAGTGGCTTTCTCTGTCATCCTGACCAGCAGTTGTCTCTTGCCAGTGCAAAGGGAATCACACCCTAGCTGACATTTTTGCCTTCTTTGAAACAGCAGCGAAGAAGTTAGACAAAATCTCTGTAGTCCATGGTGTGCGAGGTACAGGGCTGGGTAATGAGCTTTGTAAGGTGAAAACTGGGCCCTATGTCTTAACTGAAGTCTTTTTAAGAGTAACTGGCATGAGTTATTTGCAATACCTCAAGAGAACACCTGTCTGGTGTTAGAAAAGCACCAGTTGTGGAAGTCCACAGAAGATGCTGTTTGGACCCCTCAGATGCATCCCTCCCGTGCTCTCTTTTTCTAACACAGAATCTGGCTGCAAATGTTCAAACTTTGATGCCAGGAGAGATAATTCCACTGTGAGATGTACAATGTACTTTATTTGGGATGTGAGAGTTTAAAACACATGCACTGGATGCTGTTTCTTCAGGCTAAGTCATGGTTTCCTCATCAGGGGAAGTACCAGGGTGGAATGCACATTCCTAGTTTCAGGCACACTGGGAGCCAAGACTGCTTTGGAGAAGTATCACCTCTGCAGAGAATGTATGTTGGTCAGCCGTCAGACTCTGAAGAAAAGCCTGGAAGTGCCTTTCTCTCACATTGACTAGAAACATAATTTATGTTAATAGGCAATGTCAATAGTGTCATAATTTGCCTCCTCCATTCAGTGGGATTTATAGAATTTACTACTTTACCCACTTACTAGGATAGACCAAAACTAAAGCTAAAAACAACCTTCCATTCTACCTTTGAGGCACCCTGAACAAAATCACTTTTTCACATCTGCTAGACTGGGTTTTGTTCTGCTTCAGCTTTTACTAAACTGGTCTGACATGTTTATTTAGGCAGCACTGATTTTATAATCAAGTATTTTTTGACAAGTTTCCTGGTTCGTTGCAGGGCATTCACATGGACAAACAAACAGTTCATATGACCGCTGAAGGCAGTTTTTATAATGAAAATGGGTATTTGCTGTTGCTAATGAAGACACTGCTAGAAACTCAGAAATTTGTATAGGAAGGCAAAGAGGGCAGGGAAAAGTTGTCTGAAGATAATCGAGAGAATAGTTTTTTGGTGTATTATGTTAGCTGTTTTATCAAACAGGGATATTCTTGCTGAATAATTGCTGAATTAAGGGAATTTTGCTGCTGCTCTGATTTCCCATAGTACTGTGCGTCCAAAACTATTCTCTTGAATGCAGAGGTCAAAAGACAGCCTGGGCTGTGTATTTGCATTCCACCCATACGGTGATGATTACGAGGCCTCTTCATCTGCAGTTTTTTATCTCAAGGAACTTTTGTCATTCCAAGCAACCTTTGTGAGCTTTGCAGACTGATAAATGCCACACCTCTCTGATGTTAGCAGGTTCTTCCTGTACAATGTAAATACAAGAGCTACATCATCTCTTTGATTTCTTCCATTTCCCCATGTAACGTAAATTTGCTCTCTTACTTCAGTCATTTTTTACTGTCTGCTGTTAACAAAGGTATTTCACATCGTTTTCCTGTAAGCTTCACATATTTGTAAATCTGTTTTATTTTTATTTTTTATGTATTATACATATTTTACATATTCTTGTTTCCATATTGAACTCTGAGTCTCTATTTAAGTCTGCAACTTTCCAGGGTTGAGCAGCATCATCCATAGCCCAGAAGTCACTGGAGAGTGCTGTATTCTGTCAAGGAAAAGCCAGGAGGATCATTTAATTTTACTTCAAATACTTCTGCAGCAGCATCAGGTAGTTAATTGAGAGGGCTGTGTTTTGGATGAGGCCCTAGAACTGACCTGCTGTGACAATTTAAGCAAAAAATTTCACACATTTGGGCTTCTGGTTGACTTTCCACTGCCTTCCCTCTCATGGTGTGTTTGAAATAGGCTCCTGACTTTGGTCAAGACCACTGGCAATGGTAACTCTTGTGTTTCTCCAAATGTATTCCTTAATTTAGTTAATGTAGCAAGCTTTCTCTTCCATCCCATAAGATTCAATGAAAGTCCATGGGAATCTATGATGTTAACCATGATTAGTACAAAAAAATTCAACAATTAGTTCTTCTGAAGCAGGATTGGGGAGAATGACAAAGATTTTTTGAGACTAGTATCCTTTTTGAGACTTCTATGGATAATTTTCAGTATAACTCAATTTACCATTTATTGTTTCCCAGTGTATAAAATAATTTTAATTATTTAATTATTTGTAATAATTTTAAAATCTCAGCCAATGAAAATGAGGTTAACTGGTATAAAATGCAACAACTAAATTGTCAGAGATAGGTAAGATATTTAAGCATTACTGGTAGTGCTAGTAAATACCTTTAGTAAAATGTATTGTATTTATGAACTGATGTCACTTCCTAGGCAGGTGTGGCCCAATACTTTGGGAAACAGAATAAACAGATGTCAATACTGGGCTAGTTTAATACAAACAGAGGTTTATTTGCACAAGAAGTAAATATTAATCACTTAAAATAGTTTTTTAATTGTTCTGTTTTGGTCTATAATATAAACTTCCTTTGATAAACAAAGGGAGATTAATTTCAATCTTATTCACATGACAAATATTTGACATTTGAGTCAATATATGTTGATAAAAACCATGAAAATGTTTGCCTATTATTTCTAGCTATAACCCTACCTGCTGCGCCACCCAACTACAGTCTGAGCTATTAGTCTTTTTAAAAATAAATTATTTAATTTATTTTCATAAGTAATCAAAGTAGAAAAAAAACCACAGTACAGTAGACACAGTATCAGGTGTTGAAATTTAAAACTGTTAGACCTGTTCTGTAAACAACATCTTGATATCACGGGAATTTCTTTCCATTCTCTACTAAATCTGGACTGTTGTCTCTGTAAATTCCCTGGAGTTCCCTCTCTCCACTCCTCATCCCTTGGGATAAGGGATAATATGCACAGTTACTCACTTGCCGTCTCACCAGCCTTCCAGTGAACACATGGGCAGTGTCCACATGGTCAATCTGTACCTATGTTACATTTCTAACTATATGTTGTATTTTGCTACAGCTTCCACTAGAGGGCAAAACTTGCTGCCATAAATTCTTACAATCATTTAAAATATGTTGTAAATACACTGTCGAGAATGGACAGGATGTGCCAGTGGATAGAGTTGGACTCTTCACCTGTACTTTCATTAAAAAATTGTCTTAAACAAGTGTTCCCTCAGAAATGGGAAATGGCATATGGGAAAAACCAGGATGATCACCTGTGTCTTCTCTTAGGGAGGCTAGATATAGTGAGCTCTTAAAACTGGTATAATTTCATTTGTTGGCTCAGGGTGTAAGAAAATAAGAGCTGTCTCTATCTGAAATGCTTTACTGAAAGGACGCTGTGGTGTTGTTTAGGCAGACTGGACCCAATGCCAGGTGGTTTTTGTTTGAAGCTCCACCAAGTACCTGAATTTTCATAGCTGATGGAATTATGCCGATGAAACTGAAAGATAGATCTGGCAACTTTTGTAGATTATAACTGTTCAGAGTGATGAAAGCCATAAGCTGTGCCCCAAATCATCTCACAATGTGGTTTTAGCTTTGATGGGAGGTGGCAGCAAGAACCAAGGTATTGTGCCTGTCCTTCTGCTTCGAGAAGAGCAGAGAAGGCTCTCTCCTCCCATCTGTGCACAGACTGCTTCTGAAATAGAAATGTTGTCCACTTAAGTGAGCTTGTTCTGTTCTCATTGGCCTTGTCATCTCCCTTGTCCTCTCCTTCCCCACTCTGCCCCCAGACAGCAGGCACTGCTGCTCTTATTTATTTACACTCCTTGGTCTTGAATAATTATATGAGTTGAGCTTTTTATTATCAAAAAAGTTCCTTTTCCTTTTGATTGGAATAAAACAGCTCAGGAAGGTGCACTTGAGCTCAGCTATTGCAGTGATGAAGAGCCTGAGGTAACTTTTAGCTCTGCAGTTAATTCCAAAGTGTTCTTCTGCTGGGAATCCCTCCAGCCCTTAACGGAAGACTGTGCAGGGTGGAAGAGCACAACTCTGCACCTGGAGTACCGTCTCCAGGTCTGGTTCCCCAGTTCAACAAAGATGCGGACAGGCTGGAGAGAATCCACCGGAGGGCCATGAAGATTATCAAAGGGCTGGAGAACCTGTCCCACGAGGAAAGACTGAAGGAGTGAGGTCTTTTCTCCCTTGAGAAAGGAAGGCTGAGGGGGTACCTCATCACAGTGTTCCAGTACTTAAAGAGTGGCTACAAAGAGGGCTGAGGTTCTCTCTTCACAGGGAGCTGAATGCAGAAGACAAGGGGCAATGGGTGCAACTTGCACTGGGAGAGGTTTCACCTTGTTAGATTAAAGAATGTAGTCCCCATCACTGGAGGTTTTCAGGATATGTTTGGACAGGATGCTAGCTAATCTTGTCTAGGCTTCCTTTCCCACTAAAGTTTGGATCCTTCCAACCTGGGCTGTTGTATGATTCTATGATTCATATGGAGGCACAATTGATGCAAACATCCGTCAGGGCAGAGACCATTAGATTTTGGGAAACCAGCTGTTAGTTTGAAGGAGAAAGGAGCGACCTGCCCGAATAAAGAGACAGGGGATGAGCAGGTGTAGCTCCCTCAGCTGGGGACAGCCTCTCAGTTTCTGTTGACTTTCAAACTGCCTTTTCTTTCTGTCAGCAAGAGCTGAGCACACGATTCATGTACCTCCCTGTGAAAATCTCCTGGTCAGTATAATATTTAGCAGCACAGCCTTGAAAATGGATTGGGGGGAACTGGCTTTTTGAAAAGAGGTATGAGAAATGCTAAAAATTTACTGTTTGTGTACCTGATCAGACATTACTTATAATGTAATGGTCCAAGCTTGGACCATTGCAAAAGTCCAAGCTTGCAGATAACAAGTTTTCTTTAATGTCCAGCTTTGGGTTCAACCCAATTTAATTTTTTTTTCCTGGACCTAAATGGAGTTTTCTTGAATTCATTAAATGTTGTTGTGTTGTAAGTGTCAGTCTTCCATAATCACTTGCAGGTCTGCAGGCTCATAGGTAAGCGGAATATTTAAAGGGAATCCTTATTATTTTTTAAGTTAAATCATTGGTGTTTACCTCACCATCCAATCTCCTACTCATTGGAGTTTATATTTGATTAATAGTAGCATAGTGGGAATTGGCATTCTGTGAACGTGGCAGCCTTTCAAGGTTGCCATGGAAAAGCACTTTTCTCCCAGACATCATCCCAGCTGCTTTTATTTCTAAAAGAGAGTTTCTTTCTCTCTTTTGAATTTTGATATTTAAATGCTGTACTTGTGTAGGTGTATTGTGGTTGATCAGCATTCTGTTATCTGTGATCCAGAGCAATTGCTTTAGTGTAGAAAACAAATCACAGGCAAGCAAGCTAGTTCATTAGTGCTGTGCTCCAAACTGGTCCTCCTCATTGGGAAAATATTAATGCTTAATGTTGTGTCTCCTTTGTATATTCTTCTGTGGCATTGCTTGGGCTTAGTGAGCTATTTTAATCATATCATGCTTAGATGATGTTTCTATCACTTTGAACTTGGTTTGATAATGCCTGCAGAAAATACCTCAGGTCATCTTTAAAGAAAGGTGTTTCTCCTAAAGCACTTTAGAAAGACCATAACTTGTTAATCAGTTGCTTTCTTCAATGCCATCAAACCATCAACAGAACAAGAAGGTAGCCTAAGCTCAGTAGGAGATGTCTTAAGTCTGGCACTGCCTGGAAAGAACTCTGTTACACACTCCTGCAGAGAAACCTCTTCCAAAGGAACAAAAGGAATTGATTACTGTGTCCCTTCTTTTGGCCTGCGTAGTTAGAGTTTGAGAGCCTTGCTGTCTTATTTCCACTAGGAGAAGCTGTTGACAGTAGGACCTTGGTATTTCTTCCATGTGCTTCTGTTCATTTAGAAAACATGCACACACAATGTTGCTTTCTTGAACACGGTAGAATCAAACCCCAGCAAGCACTTTCCACACTTAGAAATCAAAATATGCTTCCCAGTGAACACTGTACCCAGAAGTGTCCAGGTTTCCTCTTGGAACACACAGCCACTTCTGTTGCTTTCTGCCTTCTCATTTATACAGACTGTCTCTGCCGGGATACCTTAAACCAGTCTCAAGCACCAAAAAAGTGCTTTAAAATGCTTTGTCTTCCTTCTTAGAAGTCTCTACATAGTATAAAACTTGAGTTCAGTCTTATGCATGGCTTTCTAGGATGATTACATCTAGTCTTCTGCATGGTGGATTTCAGGCAGACAGTTTAATACATAAATTAATATCAAATATAACAGAAATGCTGGCCATAGCTAAGAACTCCTTTCTGAGATGTCTTTATCTTAGCTTTCTGTATCTTCAGATTAATATGTGAACACACATCTTAGGAGAACAACCAAAGGAAACACATCAGCCCAACTACTATGAGATCCCTAGTATCTGCTTCTAATGTCTCTGTTGGTGTGTGAAGGGGATTCTATGATACACCTCATGGTGATGGGGGAAGCTTGCCATAGCTCGGAGGCTGCTTCTGATGGATCTTGATCCATGACTTGATTTGGACTGGATACAAGTCCATTTCTAGGGGAATTTGAAACCGTAGAAAATAGGAATGTTAAAAAAAAAGTCTTTATGAATGCTTTGACAAATGGGAACTGCAACCTGGGGACATGTCTTTGCTTGTGATATAGTAGTAAAAACAAAAGACAAGATCACAAAGAATAAAAGCCACTCAGAGGTAAAGGCTGTTACTAACAGCAAAAGCAGAAATACACTACTGAGAGAAAAATATCAAACAAGATTTGATGGGCACGTAACCTGTAGGAGAAACAAAAATGATACTTGTATGGTTTTTTTATTGAAGGCAGTGAGAAAACAAAGTCTGAAGAAAAAAAATCATAATTAATGGAAACTATCCCGAAACACCCAGACCTACAGAGAAATTTGAATCTTAGATCTCACTGAACAGAGATGTTTCTAGACAATTTCTTGCTATTTTTTAGATTGTAAAAAACTCTTCTGAGGTATCAAGGAAAAGTAAACAGTGAGCTGGTGAACCTTTGGAAAATCTACATTTTAAAGGTCAAATTGTCACAATTAGAATTCACTTAACTTTTATTACAGGTATTGATATAATGTGTACTCTGAAATATGGCCTTAATTAACTCCACTTCCAGTTATGTTACAAAAATGTGTAAAATATAATTGGTTCTGGTGAAATTCCAAGTATGTACTTAGAGCTTGAATTAAAGAAGCCAGTATTTATCTGTGTTATAGGGATATAATGAACTTCAAGCCACTAGTGGGCTTTTTTCTTTTTGGCGAAGTGTTCTGAACTTTGATGAAGAGCTCATATATGATAAATTGTAAATTATAATACTAGCTTTCTCTTTTTCTTAATTAAACAGTGGCTATCATTTTAGTAGTTGTATGATAGGCAGAATATGATCTCAATACAAATTTTGATATAGTAGGTGACAGCTACACATGCATACTCTTGAAAATTCAGTCAAAGTTTGTGGTTTGGATTTAAAGCAGCTAACGTCAAAGATCTCTGCTGCATGAGAAGCTTATTCTGAAAATAGGGCTTATTCAGTTTTTCAGCTGACCTGGGAAGAAAATATGGGGGGGGGGGGAAGGTCAGCTCTGAAAATTAAATCCATTTGATTTCACACTCTCACCTGGAAAGCAGTTGAAGTTCTTTGACTGTTATCAGTCAGTAAGCAGTGAGTCTCTTCCTGGGGCAGAGAAGCATTGTCTCTTCTAAGCAATGACTCCATTTCTGTGAGTCCTTTAGTTGACAGTCAATATGCTGAGGGAAATTTCAAACATTTTCTTTCCAATACGTATGAAAATTTGAAAACATTTAAATACTCAAGAAATCATCATTTGGGTTACATGAACTAACTCAAAGCAGATAGCTCTAATCCATCTGATTAGAAGATGTTTGTCTCCTCTGCTGCCTTATTCTATGCATGCGTAGGTTGTGGTTCTCAAGCCTCAAGTCTTCATTAGAGGTCTGGTATCCTTGGTGGTTACCAGCTCCTCTAATCACCTATAGTGAAATTAGCCCTGTGAGGAACTGCAGAGCTTGATTGACCCACAACAGAAAATAGAGGCTCCTATAATGATTGCCACGAAGTGCATCGGTAGTGAAATACATTTTAATATTTTGTGGAAATGATCCAAAATGATCGGGTCAGAAAACACAACATTCCAGTTACAGATGAGATTTCTTACAATTAAACACTTCATTTAAATTTTCTAAATGATTAGAGAGAGTTTGTAAGGGAGAGCAACATCTTCTGCAGAAATCTTCATGTTTCTGTTGCCAGTAACTTTCATTGAAAAATCATTTTGGCAGAAAATCCCCAGCTAAATCCATTGTAGACTAACCCTGCATGAGAAGTTGAACTTGTCCTGGGAAAAGGCAGCCCCAGGAAAACTGATGCACTGCAGGGCTTGCATGCATCTCCCTCCCTCCAGCTCCACTCAACGATAAGGAGTCCCTGCTGCAGCCTCTGGTATTCAGATGCAAAGCTTTCGGTCTCACCCCGCTCTGGTGTCCTCCAGGCCTGTGTCCTGTGAGAACCTGTCAGGGAACCCTGTCTGCATGTGACATGTCCCTCTTGTGCAGGTAGGTACTTATCAGTATCTGTTAAAAATGCACAGGTACAGTAGGGTATAATACTGATTTTCAAGTCAGTCAGGATGTTCTATCGCATATGTGGCTGAAGGTACATTATAAATCTTTGTTGTGATCACCATTTCTACTTTACATTTCCTTTTATAGAGAGGTGAAAGGTGCAAAAGTGATGCTTAACCGACTGAATCTTTGAAACAGATTTTATACTGTGTCATTTCAGAGAGATTAAAGCCATCGTAATTACAAATTGTCCCTTTACATTATATATTTTCTTTGCCTTTAGTTGAAGGGGAGTCCTTGGTCTGCTGCTGTGGATGTTTACCATTTATTGGTACCCTAGATTTTATGTTCTTGTACTCAGAAAATGTGGTTATCTGTAAAATTGTTTTATTAAAAAAGTTTGCTCATTATGCATCTATAAAAAAACATTTTTAGTCTTTGAGAAATTAGGAATTTTTCATATTGTGAAGGAATGACTGTTTCATAAGAGTCTAGAGTACCTAATTTATTTTCAAAGTCAATTAAAGACTTAACAGCGTAGTTTGAAAGAATAATGTATACATGAATGTTCTCTACTTACTATAGCTGAAACATTCTTATTTCTTATGTACATTATCTCTCGCTGGTTTTAAAGAGTTTTAAACCTGTGTCTCAATTAGCAAAGGTTACAGACCTTCTAGAGAGTGACTTTATGAAAAAGGTCTTACATTGAGAACACCTCAGAAAGCTTTATATTCGTTCAGAGGCAGCTGTGATTCATAACACAATAAAGATAAACTGACCTTTTAAAGGCAAATATGTCTTGCTGATTACGCTACAGAACTAAATGAACAAAGGTCTAACTAAGATGTTATATAACTACCTTTTCTCTAAACCTTGACTGAGAATTAGTAATTAACCTTGTAAAAGTAATGCAGAAATTTGTAACTGGCAAAGGAATCAAGAATATAAACTATAAAAGCAATATTGTCATCTTCCCCCATGAGCAATCCTTTTACATTTGTAGAATAAAACAGGGCTTCTTGCCAGATGTTTTGACCTGCCAGTGACAGAGCTTGATGAGGTCGCACTAAAACAACACACCCGTGAAAAGTACATAGTTCAAGTTGCATTCACACTTCAGATCTTGTGGACATGGGCACATTCCTGTATGACTGATGGATGATAGTCACACAGTGTCTAGTAAGGAAGGGTTAGTCCCACCTCGTTCTACCTACTTTGCATTCTGATGCTTTTAAGTTGACTGTCTGGTACTCTGATGTCAATAGCTCATCTTTGCAGAGAGATGACCATACTCTGTGAGCGTCTTTCCCCTGTGCTTAGGGCCATAAGTTGTACTACGGTTCAGGTACAAGGCTGAGTTTAATCAGGTAGGCTAGCTGTCCTGTTAAGTGTCTTCCCAACACCCTGGGCTGACCATGATGCCAAGAAGACAATGCCCTCCTTTAGTACTTGCCCAGACAGTGAGAGACCTGATTAGCGTGCTTATCTCACCCTGCAGAGATTCAAACTTCTCTCTTCCAAAAGAGTCCAGTCCTTATCCACAGAGGTGCAGAAAGTGCACTGAGACAGCAAGTTCCATCCTGCTTGTGGGACCAGTGTGGTGTGCATTCAAGAACACAAAAATCATATTCGTAAGGAAAAGTCAGGCAGGAAAGAATAAGACTCTGTGACCTCTTGGTTAAAGTCTGGGAGGACAGGCACCGGATGTTTTCCACAGCAAGGCTGACACATTTCAGATTACATTGACACTTGATGGAAGGAACAGAGGGAACAGGCCTCCAGCTCATTGAGGTGAAGTTACTCAGGCCAAGGCACACAGCTCCTTTGCAGCTGGCAGAGGCAGAGCTGTACAATTCCAGGGAAAAAACCAACACCTTCCTTTCAGGGACCTTCAAGACTAAGCATTATTTCAGCAAAAAGGATGCAGCACTTGGCTTACGTGCTCCATATTCACTAAAGCACTACTTAAAGTTCTTTATAAATGTGGCCATATGTGACTTCCTTGAGACTAGACCCCATGTCATGGCAAAATCGGCTCTCCAGACACCTGACTAGTAGAACATACAGACTCTTCTGTGATAACTTCAGGGGGTTTTAGGTCAGAGAAGCCTTGTGAAAACAGAGAGAACTGTATATTGTTCAGTTTTTCCACAAGTCTTAAGCCTGTATTAACTTTTTCCCCCCCATTAATCAGTGAAGTCCTTGTTTGCCTCTCACTTGTCTTCTTTCAATTAAGCCTCTCCAAAATAATCAATGTTAAGAGTGTATGTCCAGAAAATGCAGATAATTTTCCCTCTCCATGGAGACTGTTATACAAGTTGCTCTTTAGTTTGAAAAGAAGATGCCATCAAAATAAAGGAAGCAAATATATTTCTTGGACAAAAAAAGATCACTGCATTTGTCAGGCCTAAGGGGGGACTTGAGACCTCATACTGAAGGAACAAGGTAAGGCAGAACCATGACTCAGAGAGGCATTTCAGGTTAACAAAGGTAGGCAATGAATAGCAGCAAGAAAGGCCAGGATGAGATAACACAATAAAAGTGCATTTTTCATTGATTGGCTCTCTGCACCATTTAAAAAAAGAGATGTTGCATTCTTGGATCACTACCTGCCTAGGGAAGATTTTCTTTCTTGCAAGCAGCAGACAATTCTTCTTGGGGAGCTCAGCCGCACATCAGAAGGTAAAGAGAAAATGATCAATATTTTATGTCTTCTCTTTGTGATTGACCCCTCTTACTTTGCCTGGAATACAGAGATGCCGTATTCTGGTGAGGCAATAGGTAACTCAACTTCTAGGGTTTATTTCAATGAAATAAGCTTGCCAAGACATCACAGGTGTTGCTAGAACTTTGTACGTGTGTATCACCAAGGCTTGCCCATCCTCACTAGCTGCAGGATGCTGGGTTTGGAAACAGGACTTCTGTCTCCCACGTAGGCCATTAAACACCTCCTGTGTCTGTTGTGAAGAGCTGTGCTGTGGCAGTGGGGTGCTGTAAGGTCTGGGGTCTGCCTTGGTGGCTATGCTGGCTGAAGTCAGGAGCCAGGGACGGATGATGCCCCAGAAAGGATCTAGGCTCCTTACCCCTTGCTTACCCTTACTTTGCCTGAAATAAGTCACTTGTCTAAATTTACTGAATAAATAAATAAACTTGCTTATTCACTTGCCTTTTCTTTTTTTTGGAAGGGGGAAAAAATGTTAAATGGTTCAAAGCTTCTGTAATATTGCTGTTGTTGCTAAAGTCGATTTCTGCTTCCCTGAAAATGAATCAGGGCAAATTTACAAAGGGCGAGAGCAACACATAGCAGATCCATAATGTAATTGCAGAAAACTTGAGTATATTCCACTTCAGTATCCTTCTTTGTATATTGGGCTTGTTTAGGAGATTAGTTTTACTTTTCAAAAAGCACGGTTTCAAAATGAATTTTCTTATGGCAAGAGCAATAGTTTTTAAGCAACACATCATTTGTTACTTTACTTTTCCATGATCTAAATACCAAGACAGAGTAGTGCCTTCGGTACACTGAAAATAGCAGGCTTCTTCCAACCTTGTTTTTGTACAATTCTGAAACAGCCAAACCCCAACACTTTCAGCAACCTTTGCTCTAAAGAGGGTGTCTCTGTGTCACTGTGTGGGAAAACCTCACAAGCTTATGATCTTAACATTGCCTTTATAAGCTCTGGTTTATCCTGTATTCTAATTAAAATCTTATGGAAATCGGTGTGGTTCTTCACTTGAATCACATTCATCAAACTTCACTACTCAGATGCAAGTCATATAATATTCAAAACACTGGAAAATCACTGAGATCTAAAACACCTTTCTGCACATACTAATTACTGTTATACAGCATTTTTTAGTTAAATGTTTGTATGATTTATGTCTATGTAATTTAAGATTAAGGAGAACTTTTTTGGAGGAGATTTACGAAGATAAATAGTCAAGGTGACAGGAATACGGCTGCAGTTTTAAATAATTTTCTGTGCATTATCTCATACTAAATAAGGCAGGTGCCCTTGCTGTGATTTTTACTTGAGATGCCTCTTTCAAACTGGAAAGTGATTTATGTATTCCCAACCCTTTTAATTATGGGAATATGCTATAACAGAAAATGGCCATACCTTGGAATAGTTTGTTACACAGACAAGAAATAGTAAGAGAGAGCCTGTTCAACAGGAAGCCTATTGAACACCAATGGGATCTCATTGCCTGGCTAGCCTTTGCGTGACTGAGGGTATTGGCTTTCATTGTTAAACTTTAGTGATATTTTATATAGAAATTGAACTGATAATGGATTTCTTTTTCTTCTTTTTAACCTCATGCTTTCTCCAACCTGTGACATCTTGGCTCGACAGCCCAGTCATCCCATAGTGCCTATTCCAGAAAATGAAACACTCAGCTCTAAGGAGGTAATCAGTTGATATTTAATTGCTTTAAGCATTTGCATGCTAGTTTTATCTTTTATTTATGTGGCTTGTGTAGAGTTAATGAGCAAAAATGTGCTGAGCTCCCGAATCTGCTTTTGCCTAGTGCACGGACTAGATAAGCTTTAATTATTCCTTAATGATTAATGGAGAAAAAAAAGAAGAGTTGTTTTGCAGACTCTGTTGCTTATGTGAGTTTGGAGTAGCACTAACATCTACACTTCAGGTTCCTGATATGTGCTTTTGGGATGCTAGCAAGTGGGATTTGTTAAATTATGCAGTTAGCCCTGTTTAAATGGCGAATTCCAGAATTTGCAGTCACTGGTATAGCTTCTGTTTTAAATATCAGATACAACAACTACCAGAAACACTTAGGATAATTAGTTATTGAGCATTTCATAAAGGAATCTCAAGAAAACATAACACATAGTGCAAGTTTGCCCAGTATCAAAATTCAGTACCAGTTTTATTTGACTTTGAAGAAGGACACAAATCTTCTTGAAATCTAAATTCAGTGGCCAGTTCCCTACTACTTTTACATATCTAAACTCTAGGACCATACTGGTTATGACCCTTTATAATTCTTTCAGTGAGAGCTGAAGCAATCTGCTACACATTGTCAATTTTCTCCAGAGATACAACATATAAAACTTAAAAAGATTTTGCTGGCCCAGGCAAGTCTATTTTCCAACATGTCGTGAAAATGAAGCTGAATTATAGCCTCAATGTTGAAATAAACATATATAATTTAATTGACTATCGTATTATTTACTGTAGGCTTTGGAATGTAATAGAACATCTTTTATTAAAGAAGATTTTAAATATTATTTTAGAAATTCACATGAGAAGTCATAATACCAATAATAACAGTATGAGTACATTTGTGACACAAGAATGAATATTTTACTGCCAAGACCTCTTTTGCTTACCAGTCACATGCTCATAATTATTTCACAAGTTTTTTGATGAGTTTAACAGTATAGATAGGAATGATAATTACACTTCCGTAACACAGTTTATTTTTAATTTGTTGTTTTAAAATTAGATTCTAGTCTTGCTAAAAGCAGCAAAATGAGGATTAAAATAAATAAAATGAAAGTTTGCCAATAATTGCAACCAAATGAGTAACTTTCTTGTTTTGAAAAATATTGACGGAGTTTTGGGGTCAAGCCCTTCACATGTTGTAAGCAGAGGGTTTACCTGAATTCTGAGTTTGTTGACAGCCTGTCAATATGTCCTCACAGTTTATCTTCGTTTCCACTGAAAAAAAGGGTTAAAAAAAGTAAAAGAAAGAAAAAAATGGTAGACATCTCACTTGTCAGGTGGATCAACAGACTGCTGTTCTGCATCAGGAGTATATGAGATGTGAATGTAGCCTCTTATTCTCATGTGCATCCCTGGCCTCTGTGTGCAGGGGGTCAGGGACTTAGAGCTACTTCATATCTCTTTTTGTTTGAATGTTCATCACAGCCTTCCAGCCTCCTCCCTTTTTCCTTGCCTTTGACCTTTCTGCTTGTTTCAACACCATCACCCTGCTTTTCTCTGCCTCCCAGGAGCCACTTAATTCTCTCAAAAGCAGTTGTTATGGTTTCTGCTGTGGATCTATCCAAAGGAAGCCTCAAGGTGCCTTCACAAAATGAAGTTAGACAACAAATACCTTGCTGACCTTCTCAGATAGGTTGTTTTTCCCCATCATCTCATCTGTAAACTTTCTCAAATATTATCGAAGTAAAGGTATTTCATTAGAGGGTGGTGAGAAGGACTAAATCATTGAATCACAGAATCATAGAATGATAGAAACATTTGGGTTAGAAGGGACCTTAAAGATCATCTAGTTCCAAGCCAGGGACACCTTCCACTAGACCAGGTTGCTCAAAGCCTCATCCAACCTGGCCTTGAATTTACACTTTATGAGTTTACGTAACCCACAAATCTCCACCTAATTTAAATTCTTCTTTTTATCAGTGAAATCCTGTTTGGATGTTGAACTGACTGGAAAAAAATCTGTCAAGTTATAAGCCCAACATTGCTCTTACTGCTGTCATATGAATTTTAGGTCTCTATCCGATAGTCTCTGCCCGCACCAAAATGTTCTTCTTTATCTAAAATTACACTTAGGCTCACGCTTAACTTCTCCCTCAATTTTCCTCCCTCGGAGCTAAAAACACACTGAGATTTATGCACACACAGTGTGATTTATGCAATTACAAAAAGGAAGGGGTGGGCATATGCTCTGTGAAACATAAGCACCTCCTTGACCTTTAGAAAAGAGTGAGAGTGGGGAAAGAAGGGAAGGTGCTGCTAGTTTCTACTTAGTAATTTGTATTGTTTTTCTCAAAGCGAAGTATTCACTGGGGTGGAAAAAAGGAGCTACCTTTATATTCAGAAGAACAGCATTCTATTCTTCATACAACTTCAGATTCATTCTGTAACAGCATGAAGCAAATCAGATCTGTCACCTCCCTGATAAAGCAGGAAAACAAATGAGGGACATTCTCCTTGCAAAATCCTTTTCTACAGCCAGTGCTTTCTAGTTGGAGGAGAGCTGAAGGGTACTCCTTTAAAACCTATCCAAGAGATATACCAATAATTTCTAATTCCTATCAAGTAAACCTAGTGTTTGCCCAGGTTATGATGTGTGAATGATGTTGTAGTCATTCTCAGAATTGTACTGAGTCAGAATCTTTAGAGAGAACATGGGGCATATGTATCTGTGTAGTCAAAAAAAGGCATTGCATGCAGATGCTAAAAGTATGTACTCATTATTCATATATGACTTGCAAAATCCCAAGTCTGTTATACAACTACTTTAGGTTCATATAATCTTTTGCTGCAGCTGTTACTCTGTCTTATCTGTTTGTTTTTCCTGAAAGATCCTCAATAGTTATTTGAGATAATAGCATCTATAAGGTCAATATTCATAAAAAGACTCCATGAGAAAAAGCTGATTCTGTTGACTTCGGTGGGGCAGGATTTCACTGATTGTCTTTTGTGCAAATTTGTGACAGTTTTAGTACATGAAACTTTTTTTTTTTTTTAAATTAGCAAGTGGAAACAATTCGTCTGCCCTGCTCCACTTTGAACAACTTTAATAGCAAAAGTTCTTGAAATCTGAAAGTCTACAAAAATGTTAATAAGGTCCAAAGTTCTGTTATACGTTTCTCTTAATCTCTATTTACCTAAGGAGTGTTCCTGGCCAGAGATCAACATTAGTATTAATCATTGATGGATTCGACATATATGAAGAAGATGCACCCATTTTATGAAAGAGTCCTTGTACTGAAGAACTTATGCAAGGGGTTTTACTTTGGACCAAAGCTCCAACCCAAATGGCATTATCAGAGCAGAGTGATATTCTCCCAGTTAAAAAACCCTATAATTGTAACCTGGGTTTACAAAGAAAATCACAGTGTTTACAACATCCCCCACCTAAAGATGCTTGACATCATGATCACTATGAAGGGGGGATGGATGAATGTGGTCTGTGCCCATAGTGGAGGCCTGCCCTTCCCCATCTCTGGTGGGAAGGTGTGAGGGCAGGGCACAGTCTGCCTTGTCCTCCAGGTTGTCCCGACAGCCTGAGGGAGGCTGCTGGTGGTGGTTAGGTATTCTGTAATGATCCAGCTCTCATGTACTGTTCAATACCTTTTCAGCTTGTAGAGAAGATCCCTGTCAAAGCAAAAACAGGGATGTGGTAGGTACCTAATGAAACTAGAGGAAACTGTGTCAGAAGCCGCTCCTACTCAAATGTCAACTCCTTTGTTCACACACCCTCTGCTTCCATTCGGTGCTGGGACAGGTCCTTCCCTGCCTGCAGACATATTATCATAGAATCATAGAATCACAGAATGGTTTGGGTTGGAGGGGACCTTAAAACAATCTAGTTCCAACCCCCCTGTCATGGGCAGGGACACCCTCCACTAGCCCAGGTTGCTCAAAGCCTCATCCAGCCTGGCCTTGAACCCCTCCAGGGATGGGGCATCCACAGCTTCTCTGGGCAACCTGGGCCAGTGCCTCACCACCCTCGTAGTGAAAAATTTCTTCCTAATATCTAATCTAAATGCTTTCCTTGGAGACACAAACATGGGCTCTCCACCTGTCACATCATGGACGCATTATTCACTTTTTACTTTTAGTCTTGCATAAAATTACATCTCCGTTCTCCAGACAGTGGAGAGCTGGTGTACGTATGGCAGAGCATTGCAGTCAGCTCCGTAGCTAGCCAGGCCATAGAGCACACCTGTGTTACACTGCAACACAGTCAGCATCTCTTCTGTTCCCACACCTGTGATCCAGGGTCAGAGTGGTCTTCGCAGTCTATGAATTACCTAGTGAACAGGGGGCGTTAGACAGTTCATGAACAATGCTGCACAGACTGAGACTAAGCATGGAGATTAAGGCAGCAAATAATAAAGCACAGAGCAACAGCAACACATAAAAAAAATCTCTTGGATTATGCAAATTAGAAAATCCTTTGATATCATTTACCTACAAAATGAGAACTGTTCTGACGACCTGTGATCCTCCCAAATATTTTGGAACAAAATGAACAGTACCTCTCTGAAGCAATAGTCTAATTTTCCTTAGTTTATTTTGACCAAGCCAAAGACTGCAGCCCTAGACACTCTCCATGTCATCACAACAGTTAATATAATTGAAAATGTAGTGACCTTGCAGATGAGCATTAAAAGTAGGAATAACTACTGCTTTTACTAAAGGAACAAGAATTTCAGGTGTTAGCTGTGACAAATTCTTTAACATCCTAAATGGTTGGACCACTAAAAAGGAACAGTAAACTGTGGTCTTCTGATATTTAGAAATAGAAAGGTAAGTCCAAACAATGCACATTTGTAAATTCTTAAATAAAACCTTTAAATATCAGCAGACATACTTTCTATCTACTTTATGCTTTAACAATGCTTTAAACTTTTAATTTTTAATACTTTATATGTACAACAGGAAATTTATACTTGCAACAGGTATTTGGGCAATACTTTTGTCCAACTTCAATGATGTATTCTTGTTTTCAATAAAAAGTTTCAGTTATAGCCTGCTCACATGAAAGGGCACATTAGATCACTGTGCATTAACAAGGAAAAGGCATTTTATGCATTTACAGGTTTTACAGGTTTTTATTTCTCATGTGATCATTATACATTTATAGGATTTTATTTCTAATGTGATTCCTATAAAAAGAATTACTGTAAATGTATTACTTAGATGGTAAGTTTACATTAAAAAATCTGAAAGGGTAATAATGTGGTACAGAGAAAGTACAAAATGTCAGTATGTAATTTAAACTGCCATTTTAATGTAATTCTATTTGACTTTAAGAAACAGCTGTTGTATTTGGTCCCCTTTGAATAATGGCAGGAGTACTGTCTAATAGTTTCAGAGTAAAAGAGCTTGCCCCGAATAGATAGTCAGAACACAGTTGTAGTTTGAAGGATTTTTTTATTATTCAATATTTAAGTAATGCATGAGTAATTAGAATCACAGACTCAGACAAAAAATAGTTAAAGTGTTTGCCCAGTCTTGTGACAAAAAGTATCTTTCCTCATGGCTAGTTAAAATTTCCCCACTTGTTGCCTCCTTTCCTTTTGCCATACAAATCTGAACTGTCTATAAACCCTGCTTAAATAGCTCGAGAGGGAAAATAGACACCCCTTAGCCTACTCTTCAGGTTGAACAAGCCCTGTAGCCTCCCCTTGTATGTCATATGCCTTTCCCAGAAATCAAGAAACACTCCCAACCATCCTGATGGTCCTCCATTGGGTTTTTTCTGTTTACTTGACAACCTTCTTCCACTGGGAGAGCTCAAAAATGTAAACTACGTTCCAGATAGAGCTTCACTAGTGCACAGCAGAGGGGAATAACCACTTCCCCCGGCCTGCTGCCTGCTCTCATTATTGCAACTGTATGGGAGGTTATCCTTCATCACAACAGGGGTGGACTGACCCACATTCAGTTTGGTTCCAACCAAACCTCAGGTCCTTCTCTGCAGAGCTGCTACCCAGCCAGTCCATCACTGGCCTGTACTGTTGCCTGGTATTGATAACTTCCTCCATTCCTCCTTGTCCCCTGCCAGATGCAGGATTTTGTATTTGCCTTTGTTCACAAAGCTCCTGTTAGTGCATTCTGGCAAAGTCCTCCAGAGCAGTAGCTGTACCCTCGGCATATCAGTCTCTGTCTCCCCTCCAAGCCAGTGACATCCACAGACTTCCTGGACATGGAGGTTTTCTACCACCCTGGTCCCTGATGGAGATGTCATCCTAGTATCCTCTGAAATGCCACCTGGAACAGAGACTTTGAACTGTTCACTACTAGCTTTTTAGACCAGTTATTCATCCACTCTGTCGTCCACCCTGCTCCTTGGTTCGGGTGTGAGGTTACTGTAGGAGACTGTGTCAAAGGCCTTGCTAAGGTGGAGGAAAACAACATCCACGCCATGTGAACGCAAGGCTGGACACACGCTCTGTCGTCCCAGGACGTGGTCCAAAAAAGGAGTGGAAATATGCGTCTGAAATGTCCTCTAATGTGCATTTAACCAAGGTGATGTTTGCCTGTTGAAATTTGCTATGTGCAGTATTATACTTCCTCAAATACGTCAATGTGTGAAAAATCATCCCCAGTTCAATAAGCATCATTATAAATTAACAGTGCAGGAGGCCAATGTTTTTAAAAGACAAAGTTCTGTATAAAGGTGCCCACCTGTTTGTAGAACTGTTCCTGCTTAACGTACTGCAGCTTTTATTCTCCTCTCCACTTTGTTTTCACCTTTTTTTCCCCCTTTTTTCTACAGGTTGCCAATGAAAGAGGTTCTGTTTAGCTATAATGGTGAGTATTATTTTTCTGACTTGACTACAGTCACACTTTGAATTTGTAACTTTCTTTAGTGTCACTTTAACAAATTCATACCATTTTGTTTAAAAAGATTATATGATGCTTTAGCTTTAGTATTTGGATAATAAGCTGGCTATATTTGATGAGTAATTTTCTATCAATAATTATCAATGCAGAATAATTCCACTTCTTAGCACAGAATAGAGTCCCAATTGAATTAAATTTAAGTGGGACACAATCAAACAGTTGGAAGAAAGTGAGGTATGGTCTGGAAACAGATTGTGAAGTAATGTCATTGAAATAAGATGAATATTATTTTATATTTGAGTGCATAACCACATAGTGCCGTTAAAATGAATGGTTTGCTACAGTTAATACTATATTACAAATAAGGCACTATGCTTGAGAGCAGATATAATGTAGTACTTAACAAGGGAGGTCAGCAAATAGGTGATATAGAAGAGGCTGAAATGTTCAATGCCTTTTTTTTTTGTTTCAGTCTTCACAAAAAAGGGTTAATTATGACAAAAACTTTATTTAAGTTATTATTACGAATTTGGCAGTAGGATCACGTAGAGAAAAGGAAAAGAACCCCTGAAGAAATACTGAGACAAATTGGAGTATTCAGGATGGTTCAGCCTAATGAAACTTACCCTTAAAATACTTAACCAAAGCAATTCTCCAACACTAGTGATTAGCAAGATGAGTAGGTTCCCAGAAAACTGGAGAAAGGCAAACACAATGTCATATCTAACAAAAGAGGAAAGGAAAATCTAAAGAATGACAGAAAAGTGAGCCCTAATAGCATTTCCAAGACACTGGAACAAAGTATTAAACAACCCATTTGTAAGCATCTGAAAAACAGCAAGGAGATAAGAGGACTTGCACAGGGACACATCAGAAACAAATCCTATCAAGTTGATCTCATTTCCTTCTTTGACAGCAAAACAGATATAGGGGATGTGTTTGATACAGCATATCTTCCACACAGTCCCACAAGGCATTCAGAAGCAAGCAAAGCAGATATGAACTAAATTAAATTCACATAAAGTAGATGTGCAACTGATTGAAAAGCTGGACTCTGAGAACAATCGTTTGCTGCCAAAGTGGGAGTACATCTCACACAGGCTCCCACAATGCTGTCTTCCAGCTCTAGCACTATCAAACATTGCCATTGACTACTTGCTCAATCACATGGACAGTAAACTTACCACATTTACAGATAATGCCCATTTGGCAGGACTTGCAAGCAGCTTGGAAGGCAGGATTAGAATTCAGAAAATGTCACTTACATTAGAAGAAGGGTTTGAAATCAATATGATAAAATTCATTGAAGACAAATACACAGAAATATGAAAAACACAGACAGAAAAGGAATGCCAATAATACCACAGGAGGGAACCTGGGGGTTACAGGGGACCACAGACTGAATCTGAGTTGAAGAGGCGATGCTCTTATGAGAAATACCACTGTAGGGAGATGTTGAAGGGAGTGCTTGTAGTATGATGGAGGTAATTACTCATCTCTGTTCAGTATTAGTGAAGAATCAATTGCATGGGGTGTGGGAAGTAAGTGGGAGATTTAGAAAAGATGTGAAAGTTTCGGTGTCTTCACACAGAAGAAAAGAAATAAGGACAGAGTAGAGGCACAGAAGTTTATATCTCTTCATAATAGACTGTTACAAACAGATACTAGTCACTTCTCCATCCTTCCTGAGAGCAGGAGAAAAAGAAATGTGTGTAAATTACAGGGAGACAGATTTGGTTTAAAAGTTGGACAGTTGCATCTATATGGAAATGTAAGTGTTAAACCAGTATACCTCAGCCGCTGCAAAGACAGGCAAGCATCTCAGAAGGTAGGTCTGGTCTGCCAGCTGTCACCTCCCACAGCTACAGCACAAATGAGGTGGCTGGATATATCTTAAGGGCTTTTTTTTCTGTGAAACTATGAGTTACATTTGCCAGATTGTCAGGTTGTATAGATTAGGAAAACTAAGTGACCTCAGTGCATGCTATACAGTTTACTAATCTGTATTTTTGACGACTTGTGTTCATGTGAAAACTCTTCTTTTGCAGTCCTGAATTACGATCAAGAGCTAAAAGAGACCTGTTTCTGTACTGAGAAGGAATCCACAGCACAAATGTTACTTAAATCACCATTTTAAAAAAAAAATGCTTCCAGTATGCTAATTGCAAAGGAATAATAACAATAAAATATTTTTCAAGACATAATCTTATGTACTAGCATAATTAACCCCAGTGATACACACATGAATGTGCCATATCGAAATATCATTTTTGAAGTGCTTGCTGGTTTAAGAGATGCCCAATATAACACAGCATATTTTCTTTAGAAATAATATAAATGTTGAAATTAAATAAAGCTGTATTTTTGTTGCAAAGTGTTTGTTGTGGTTCTTATTTTTGCTCCTGTAAATCTGGTTCCACATATCTCAACTATCTGAGAACGCATGCCAGCATCATTGGGAAAGGACTGCTCGCACACTCTTAACCTTGGTGACATTTTGCCACCACATAGTCACTTATGTTTGGTGAAACACTCCAGGATTTTTTCACTTTTGTGTCAGCACCTACAGTGGTCAGCATGCACAGTAATTTTTCCCTGCCATGGAATATTCACAGCCCTTTTGGCCAAGCAGTGTCTGTGCCAGCTGCCGAGTGCAGGCAGAGTTACCAGACGCACTCCTGGCACACGTGGAAGAATCACTACTTTCCTCTCCAGCTTAGACCACTGGTGTTTTGACCCTCTGCTGCTCCCACACAGTCTTGCCTGAACTTGGATCTTAGGCAATTTGCTTCCAAAATGCATTATGAAAGTCTAAGGAAGCTGACTGTCTATGCCCGCGTGAGTCAACTGCCTTCTCGCTGGTCCCCTGATGCTTTGAACCACAAATCACCCTGCAGGTGTGGGTGTGTTCAGGACCTTTGCATCACTGCTCTGTCCTGGTGTACAGGAGCATTGTACCTCCTGACTGTGGTTAGGTTTAATATTTTAATGAA